>NC_039260.1:18378424-18628424 GCF_003368295.1 Carassius auratus | reverse complement strand
AAAGTTGTTTTTTTTTTTTTTTTTTTTTTTTTTTTTTTTTTTTAATTTTTATATGGTGCACCTGCATTTTGCACATAATTGTATTTATTTATTTTTATTTTTTTACAAAATGCACAATTTAACAAACTGGTATCGATAGCCTAACTGTATCCTTAGGCGGTACACACCAAGTTGTTTATTGTGTATATTGAAAACGCAGCTGTCAAACGGTAAATTGGCTCTTTGTAACACGTAGCCAGTCCTCTTTTGTGAGCCCTCCCGCTTCTTTCTGTTCTGGGAGTTGGCCGCGGCTCGAATGCACAAATCCTACTGTGGGGAAGGCTTGGCTTATGAATATTAAGTAGGTCACAGGACGTTCACCCAGTAGCGAACGTCAGTCATTCTTATTAATATTCATGAGCAAAGCCTTGACCATAGTAGGATTTTAAATTTGGTGCTCGGGGCTGTACCCGGAACTAACCTACATTTGCGCCATACATGGAGTACTGAAGCCTGATAATTCCACATCCTGCTGCGGCCACTTTTTTTTAGTTTACATTAAACAAATATAAACAACTTTATTTTTCCCAGAGGAGTGGTCAGAAACCACTAGTGAAATGTTTTAGTTTATAATTCATTATATCATTAAAAACCCTGAGCACATTATCAGCATATTCATAAAAAAAAACAAAAAAAAAAACAGAATTTCAGATTTTTTGATTTTATTTTAATTTGTCCACTTTTGCTTTAATAACAGCGAAAGTGGATATATTAAATACTGACATTAACTAAGCCTGACGATTATGTTCTTCAGCATGATTTGAAATGTTTCCAAGTATCTTGTGCTTGAACGGATGCAAGAAAACCTGACCATCTGTACAAAGCAGTTAATGGTCTGTACATAATATCACAAAATTTGTTTATGTTTGAATAGTGTAGTCGTGTGGAGGTCAGAATCTTAAATATTTCCTTTTTATTGAATTTCATGGTTTAATATGTTCTTAAAACATAGTTTGTTATTTGGTTTGTTTAAAATTCTATAAAGTGGACATAGACTCCGTCCAGTTTTGTTTAAAGAAAGGGAAGCACCAACTCATCTTGAACATTTAAAACACTAATTTTGTTATGTAAATAACATCAGTAACCTGCGTGACAAGTTTTCGTCAATTCGTCTCTTAGAGCTGTCTCGCACCAAAATAAAAATACATTTAAATAAGCAGATGCCTTAAAACCTCAGCTATGCATTTCCATGCAAATTTTAGTTCAGCGATGTTATCAGTCAACCATGCGCACAACCATGAGGTTTTCTGTGTTTGGTCTTGTTGCATAATCGGTGAAGAATGGGATGTTGTCACATTTACAGGTTTATTGTCCCGTCTTATTGTGAAACGTCAATATCAGAATGCACTGGAGCAGTTAGCACCTTGTTTTGAATTTCACCAGGCCATCCAATCCAACAATGGCCTCTCAAACTGACTGGCAAGCCCAGTATTGAATTAATGAGAACCCAGGTTAAGTCACTGACCTCCAGTCCTTCGGTTAAAATAACAAAGGCAAAACAGTTCTAGTGATATTCAAACAATTTTCAAGTGAAGTATTCCATTTAGCGACTTAAAATGGATCAAACAGTGTGAGTGGCCCAAGTAGGGTTGGGTATCGATTGGGTATTTTACGATACCGGTGCCAAATCGATACTTTTAAAATGGTACCATTGGCCAAACGGTGCCTGAACTGATACTTTAAAAAAAAAAAACACCTGGATAAGATTTTTAAAGAATATTGAAAATAAACATAGCATTTACATGCTCCTCGGATGCTCTCATTTCCTGAGTTGTGCTTCCCTTACTCTAAGGCTAATACAAAACAATATTAAATACAAAACCATATTCATAATAATATTTCTACTGTATCTCTAAATTGTGAATTGACTGAGTGCTGTGTCACTGTCTTCAATCAGTTGTGTGAATGACTGTGGTATGCCACATGCACTGTAATATGTTATATGTTAAACATTACAATTTCAAATGAAAATACCAACATGATTGTTTTATAAAGTATGCCTTCATATGTGTTAAGGGGCTAGATCGCTTGAGGAAACAGCGTTGGTGTGATGAGCGTAGGGTTGCCACCTTCAGCGAATTGATAACTTTCCCATTCAGTCCTACATCTGGAGAGTCTTGTTTGATGTTTTAAACTGCGCAGCTTTGTTTACTGCATGCTGCGCTCGCGTGAAAGAGCTTTAACGGCACGCGTTTGAAGACTCCGTCGCTATGGAAATAAAGACGTCAAAATCACGCACAAATAAGCTTCTCTAATATTTCTTATGATAACTGATTTCATCATTACTGCTATTAGTATTATAAACAGTGCAGAATACTTTTTGTTTATTAAAATATGTGTTGGCCTTTGTAAAATGTGGGACAAATCGTGTCACGTATTGATTTGGTATGGGGCACATAATTTTACAATTAAATACGGGACGGGAACGCAGCGAAAACATTTTGAAAATCTAGCAATAATAGTGCCCTATGAAATGTGTTTCAGAAATTCTATATTGTCTTCCAGTTTTTTCTGGATTTAAGCTTTCTATTTAAATTAGGAAGAAAACCGTGTGATATTCCTTAAAAAATAATGTTTTAACTTGTCTTTACTTTGAGAAAGACATTCTGCTGTACAATAGTCATAATTTTTTTTTGTGGTTTAATATTCACAGACACTGGTTCATAGGGCCCTAACTATTGCTTTACTATTTATACCGCAGGATAAATATTTCCACAACTATTAGTTTTATGATATTTATACATTAAGTGACGCGGAAACATTGAGTAATGGGAAAATATAAAGATCAAATCAAGAGGAAGAACCTGTTATTTTAGAGGTCGAGTGTAGTTATGACATAAGTTTTGGAGTTTTGTTTGAGCAATGAAAGACACATTTTTGAAATGGAAAAAATATACCGTAATTCTTCAAATAAAAAGCCGGGGCCTTTATTTACCTGAACTGCAGAAGGTAACAGGCTTTTATTTGAAGCAGGCATTTATTAGAGGCAGGCCTTTATTTCTAATTCCATCTGTTTGATAAGTAATTGTTTTAAATAACCCGTTTTAAATTAAAAGCGATAGCGTTCCAGTGGGCAGAGATCATAACATTAGCACAGAATCAGTTCAGAATCAATCACCAAAATAATAAGTTTGGTTCAGACGCTCTCTGTGTCAGTCTGCTTCATGCTGAATCACACATGTGCAGTATCATCGGCTCCTCGGTTCTTGAATCGGATGCGTCTGACAGAAACGCTTCTCGGTTCAGTGTACTGGTGATCCGGCAACCGATGCAACCGGTTTTTGACTCGAGAACGAGAAACGCTCCGGCAGTGGGCGTGTACGTTCGTTAATCTGGCTCTGCTGCACAAATTTCCCCCCGGCCTTTATTTAAGACCGGCCTTTATTTGTCTGTGTTGACCACGCCCCGGCCACTATAAGAGGCCCTGCGTTTATTTGACTACCGGTTTTTATTTGAGGAATTACGGTATGTATTTTTTCGCAGTTGTGTTTGGTGCCCCTAGTGGAAACGAAATGGCACCCTTCAACTTGCAATCACAAGCACACAGGTGGTTCCCATGCAGCTGTCTTTCCACACTTGCTGTGTAATCAGTCCAGTTTGTTCCTGTGTGCATTTCTGTCACTGAGACAAAGCCTGTTGTCCTGGAAGTGCATGTCTGATTAATGGCAGCGCTGTGATTTACTCATGACTGTGAGGGACTCGCCCAGCATGTCTTTATATAAATGACTTCCACTCATTTGCTTCTCCAGGCTAAAGGGCTTTAGGGTGGCAATGGTAGCTTTGCGACCCATGCCAGATGCTGCAGTGCGGTCCTTCTGCTGCTGGTATTTAATTTCTTATGATCCTGGGTGGTTACAGACCATTAGATACGAAATGATAGAGGAGAACAAAAGCATCAATTAAAATTGGGTTTTCACTGGCTGATAACGATGTCTAGAGAGCAGACTGACTGATGGGTGATAAAATGGAGATATATATATTAGTGAATAACAGATTTTTATGTATAAGAGATCGGAAATCTAGTGTAGGACACAGACTTGGCTGCTTTGGGAAAAGTGTACAACTCAAGTTACCCTAAACATGAGAATGCTGCTTTATATCAAGCACTTCAAATAAAAGCATGTAGGCCCTGTTTCACAGACACAGCTTAAGGGAACAGTCCAGTTTTTTTATAAATAGGCTCATTTTCCGGCTCCCCTAGAGTTAAACATTTGAGTTTCTCCATTTTTTAATACATTCAGCCGATCTCTGTGTCTGGCGGTAGTATTTTTTAGCTTAGCGTAGAGTAGATCATTGAATCTGACTGTTAGCATCGCGTTCAAAAATGACCAAAGCGTTTCTATATTTTTCCAATTTAAAACTTAACACTTCAGTAGCTACATTATGTACTAACACTGACAGAAAATGAGAAGTTGTGATTTTCTAGGCTGAAATGGCTAGGAACTATAGAGATGCTAACGGTCTAACCAGATTCAATGATATATGCTAAGCTAAGCTAAAAGTGCTACCGCCAGAACCGGAGATCGGCTGAATGGATTCAAAAATGGTGAAACTCAACTGTTTAACTCTGCTGGAAAATGAGCCTATTTTAAAAAAAGTGGAGTGTTCCTTTAAGCCAGGACAAGGAATTCATTAAATTGGGATATTTAAGCAGCTTTTATAAAAATGCCATAGAAATTAACATTACATTAATATTAAATGTGCTCCTTAAAAGTACTGTTTGAGTTTAAAAGTGTGTCGCTGATATATTGCATTATAAATGGTACAGGAGAATCTTTACCATTTGAGACATTTTTGCCATGCTCTACATGGATAACCTTTTGACATGAATATAAGCAGATGTTATGCCCTAAGCTCACTGGATAGACATGTAGCCTGCAACTTCTTGTCAGGTTACTTCATCACCAGTGTGGCTTATAAGAAGGTGCATTTGTTGTTTGTTATGGATCCCTCAGCTCAGGGTACAATTTGATTAATGCAAAACCTTAATGCTTAGAAGAACACAGTAATGAACTATAGTGCTGGATAAAATGCAGACAGAGCATTAAGATGAAGGCTGAGATAGAAATGTAACATACCAATAGAATATTGTATTGCTGCATTATATTGATGAGGGTTGTATGGAAAAACTAATGGATCATGGATTTTTGGATAAACAAGAAGAAAGAAACCAGGGAAACACCACAATTGTATGGATTATGGGTTTGATGGAAAAGGGGAAAAATCTGAAAGTGTTGGGCAAAAATTAAAATTTGCTGAAACTTTACTTACCCTAAGGCCATCCCATGTTCAGATGAGTTTGTTTCTTCATCAGAACAGATTTGGAGAAGTTTAGCACTGCATTACTTAACCACCAGAGGATCCTCTGCAGTGAATGGGTGCCGTCAGAATGAGAGTCCAAACATCTGAAAAATAATCCACAAATAATCAACTCCAGTCCAATGATTAATGTCTTGTGAAGTGTAAAGCTTTCTGTTTGTAATAAATTAATCATTCATTTCAAATCGTTGGTTCCAGCTAAATTATCCAGTCCTCAGGACAGAAATATACAGATAAAGCACAGGTTTTTTTAAGCATAAACAGTTTAAACAGGTAGATTTTGATGTGAGAGGACGACAGGACATGAACTTTTTCACTAGAGGAAGCGTTACTAAGGATTATGGACTATAATGGATTGAGTCACGATGGTTTATAGTGGATTTGTTTCTTATAAACGCACTTTAGAACACATTAATTCATGGACTGGAGTATTGTGATGTTTTTATCAGCTGTTTTGACTCTCATTGTGACGGCACCCATTCACTGCAGAGGATGCACTGGTGTGCAAGCAATGCAATGCTAAATTCCATCGATGAAGAAACAAGCTCATTTACTTGGGATGGCCTGAGGGTGAGTACATTTTCAGGAAATGTTCATGTTTGGGTGAACTATTCCTTTAATGGAGAAAAAAGCGTTTAAGGGGTAAACTCCAGCTGATGAGGGAGGACATATAGACATAAATGACCTCACGTTTAAAGTTGTTCTCTCCTCACAGCTATGGCTTGTGAGAAGGGGTTAGCTTGAGGTCAAATACTGCATTTCATTTGGTCTTCATCAGCCCTAAGTGGTCATCACTTAATGTAAATCTTTTTATGGAAGTACGTTTACAGGAAATGGTCATTGCCAAGAAATACAGAAACTGACATATGACTTAAACTGAATAATGACACATTAGTCTTCTGTAGAGCTGTTTTTATAGCTTAGTTTCATAATGATGACCCTCAACGCTGCTGTTTTCCTGTTTCGTTCTGTGATGCTGCTAAAACACATTCGGTTTTGTATAAAGCACTATATAAATAGATGTGCGTTTGCCTGACAGACATTCAGAGGTGTCATAGTTGCAGTTGTACTTAGTTGAAAAATAGTTCTGAACTGCACTACAAACCTTATCCGCATTAGTTTCATTTCACTTTGCCAAAGTAAGATCCTTAAATAACCTTTCACAGAAGAACCTGAATTCAAAAAATGTAAATACAGTATGAAAATGGCAATGAAAGTGTTTCTGACACTGAATTAAAAAAAAAAAAAGTAATTTTGACTTTTAGTCTCACAATTCTTTTTTTTTTTTGCAGAATTGTGTGATGTAAACTTGCAATTTCTTGCAATCGTGAGTATGCGCCACGATTTTGATTTCTTTTCTTGAAATTGTAAGGTATAAACCTGCAACTGTGACAATAATTTTCTCGGAATTGCAACTTTATATCACACAATTCTGACTTAATGACACTTGCAAGTTTATGTCGCGCAATTCTGAATAATTCGGATTTGAGAGATTTATACTTATAATTTGCGAAGAAAAAAAGTCAGGTTTGTCTTGATAAAAAAAAATTGAATTTTTTAATTTAGGTTCAAAACAGGTTTCCTTAAATGACTATTTTGATGTATGAAATTAGTAAACAAACCAGTTTCTGTTTCTTACTTTCTCGGAAACAGTTTCTCCACTGAAGATCTACAACAGATTTCTCAGTAGTGAGGGAACTTGCTATTTTTGAAGTCGTTGCTAACTCAAATATCTTTGCTATTTGTAGAGACTCAACTGCCCAATCCTGCCGAGAGCACAATGCAGTGTGCATTCATTTTCAATAATTCAATGTACTGTCATTAATTATTCTGTATGTAGAGGACATCCCATCCTACACCACTTGTGTATCATCATACAGTCTTCGGTTATGAGTGAGAGTCTGTGACCAAAAAAGGCTGTTTGATTTCAAGTGTTGTTCGTCATGAACCAGACTCGCTTGTGTAATTACAGCCTTTCTTGCCTCAACATGTCCTGATTCTCTTTGGTATTTTTTTTTTTTTTCTTTTTTGGTGGTGGCCCATCGTAAATCTTTGGAATTGCAGCCCTTAAGGCGAGACACTGCAGGTGAATAGGGCAAAAAAAATAACTAATAGTTATCACCTTACTTACCCAGTTGATTGATTACATTGATTATTGCAAACATTTTTTGTATTACAAGTTTTAAAAAATGTTATGTTTAAATATGCAAATGAGGCATTATTTAATGAAATATGTGCTAATTTGCATAAATGTCTAGTACAAAAATCTGAACACTAGATGAACTCAGTTTCAAAATTTTTGTTACATTTTCTTAACATATTAGAGTCAAATGCTTTTACAGAGGGAATTCTGGTTATCTTTTTTTGTCACTCCATAATTCAGAAAATACTTTGAACAGCCAGAAAACAAAATATTTTCACAATTTTGGGTGGGAATAAAATGTTGTATATAATCAAGGAAAATATATATGAACAAATCCCTCTGTAAAAACCTTCAGAATATAGACAGGAATAAAAATGTCAAGTTTGGTGTGTGTAAGTGCTACTGAAGTGGAGATTTATGGGTCAATGTTGAAGAAAAAACTCATTTTGAGAAAACGGCCTTTAAAAATATCTATTGTAATTGAAATCTATTGACACAAACAGATAAAGTGCTATAAAAGAAACACTTAACAGTGTCTTTTGGATGTTTTCCTTCCACTAGTTTGAAAAAGCACTTTATGAAAAACCAAAAAGCCCAAAATCTCAAAATTGACAGGTGCTTGAAAAAACAGTGTTTTTGCCTGCAGTGTCTCACCTTAAGCGAGCCATGAATCACCCAAAGGTATTGAAAGCTCAAATGCGTATTGATCTAACTGAGCTTTTACATATTCAAATGGCTTCGAAGATATGAAGAATAACTGCCTTTAATAAAACAAAGCCATTACAGTCTTGCATGCAGTGCTGTACTTTGACATACAGATCTCATTGCTAATAGCAAATC
This sequence comes from Carassius auratus, assembly GCF_003368295.1. Lineage (NCBI taxonomy): Eukaryota > Metazoa > Chordata > Actinopteri > Cypriniformes > Cyprinidae > Carassius > Carassius auratus. The sequence continues at coordinate 18,620,083 of NC_039260.1, read as the reverse complement.
ACAGCATGTTTAGAAAAAACATCTGAAAAATGAAGACAGCATAATGGGTTTCTCTGTATGGCTACTTTACCGTAAAGCAGCTTGTAACAACGGAGTTAGTTATATAGTCATGTTCTGAGGGGTAAAAGATCCCATTCCTTTCCTCCACAGAGGAATTTTTAGCGTTTTTAGTTATTTTTGGGTTATTCAACTCAGATATGAGCTTCTATAGATCCTAAAAATTGAACTTTAATTTATTAAAATACGTTTCTTGGAAATGGGAATTTTAGCAAAATAGTAGTGAATAAATTCTCCTTGTGATTTTAAACAACTTATGGATTTACATCTACTACTACTGCTACTACTACTACTACTTATTTAAAAATTATGATGAAATTGGTTTATGTTTTACCATCATTTCAGTTTTGATACTGTCATTTAAGTCTTGTGCTGTTTTGGTTTTGTTGGTGGATTTTGTTTATGGTAATTTGGTACTTTTTGGTTCTAACCCTTTGTTTATGGTAATTTTTCTTAATCCCTATGAAAAAAAAATTATGTAATTAAGGTTTTTTTTTTTTTTTTGGATTGTACTTCACTTTTACAGCAACAGTGGAGAACCTGTTTTGGATTTGTGCAATTGTGGAAATCCTTGAAAGACTTCCACATTTGCACCACTGATATACTACTACTACTACTACTACTTCTCACTTACCACAATCTCACTTCTTTTTCTGCATTCAAATTTAAATGTAATATGATGTCTCAGAACATGTTAGATCAGTAGTGGGGATCGCCGTGCACCCTGCGGGCGGCATATGTATTTGCTCGCTGTCGTTGGCCTCTGTTCTGCTAGGAGCCTGGCGTTGGGCCAGAGTCACAGCGCTTAGCTTGGCCTCCTTACAAAGCCTCTGTCATGCCCTCGCCACTCGCTGATTGGTTCATTATCCAGCTCGATTGCTTTTGAATGGCCGGTGAAACAGCCCTTAGAAAAGATTAGGTGCTTGAATTGCCACAAGTTGCTTACAGAATCCTATAGCGTTAAATGCTGTCAATATCCATCAGTTTCATTCTTTGTTAAATGTTTGTGGGTGTTCGAGCCAAAATAACCACATTGCTTGTTTTGTTTTGTTCTGTATTCTAGCATTACCATGTTTATCAAGGACTGAATTCTCTATGAATAAAATAATTTGCTGACTTTGTAAGTTATTGTAAATTTAGCTGTTATCAGCAAGAAGGGAAACTTTAAGGGCTTTCTCATAGTGGCTTTGAGGATCACAATAGATATAGGCATTATTAAATATAATAATAACAAGCATAATAAAAATATACATTTTATAAGACTATATATAGTGGTGGCCAAAATTATTAGAATTATTTTCACTAGCTAAAGTTATTTTTTATATACATTTTTTATAGTCCACTGAGTTTTTTTTCCCCATTAGATTATTCAAATTAATGATAAAATGAATGTTTGGAAATGTAAACCGATATTTCCTACTGACACACTACATCAAAAGATAGAAATAACAGACGTGAAAGCATATTTTAGCTGGTAATAAATGTTCTAGTAGTGTTCAAATAATTTTGGCGACCACTGTGCATCATAAAATTATAAATATTACTAATTTATAGTTTGAGAAATTGTTGTAAAATATTATATTACTCAACTATACACTCCAAATTTTAGTCTGTTTATATACAAATTCACAGTAATAATATCTGACTCTACAAATTAAAGAAAAACATTAGTAAAGAGATGTTGAGTTGCATGCACAGGTTTTAGTTGGCCTTCTGATGGAAAGATTTTCAGCATTTGGCCAATCATACAATATTATTGGCGAATGACAATGAACTTCAAATGGCCAAATATCAGGCCATTACTAAACTCTACAATACAGTACAATACTAAAAAGTCGGAGGAGATGGATATGTTTGACAAAAGAATTGGAATTGAACTAATCTGTCGTATTTATTTTGTGTTGTGGACATCATCGTTTGATTTTTATGTGATGAAATTCAAATGCATGTAATCAAACCCCTTGTGTTAAGGAAATGTGTTGCTCTGGGACTAACAAAAATGTTTTTTTACATAAAGACATCCAGGAAACCCACCGGCTCCTAATCTATTGAACAGCTGAACATGAAAGCTGATGCCTCATGGTGCCAATAAAGCTCCCGACTGAAACAGTGAAATGTATTCCCTTGGGTCTGATGTGGCTTGTGTCGATTCGCGCTTTAACAGCAGGAAGTTGTTGTAGGCCCCAAGCGATTTTCCACGCATAACCGTAACCTTTCAACTGTGACGTATTCTGTTTTACTGATTATTTGTTTGAAGACTATTTCTTTCAGCATATGTGTCCTGATAACACAACACCGAGACCCATGTGCACAGGCAGTGATGTCATAAAGACCAGCTGTTCCGCAGAGAACAACCGTTATAAAAACCCTCTCTGTATAATGAGAGCGAGAGAGACCGAGTGTAATGGGGTTTAATGGACCTGGTGGTAAAGGAGTCCATGATTTAGTCTTTATTAGCACAGACCTCATGTCTCGGAGTATGTCTAGACAGATGCAAAGAAATTGAATAGCACTGTACTGGCAAGTGCACAAATCACTTCCATTGAAAAAGCTTCTTTCCAGGTCTAGACAAGTCACAGGACTCACTGGATAAAATGTTTTGAAAAAACAAATAATAATTAGTCCTAACTTTATGTGCAAAAGATGAGTGAGAGTGAATCAGCTGATTCAAACTGATGCGTTTTGAATTTAAAGGGATAGGCCACACACAAATGAACATTCTGTCTTTATTTACTCACCATCATGTTCTTCCAAACAATGTATGAATTTCTTTCCTCTGCTAAACACAAAAGAAGATATTTTGAAGAATGTGGGTACCCAAACAGTTTCTGGTACCAGGGACTTCCATAGTGTTTTTTTAATAGTATGGGAATCCAACTCTTTAACAGTGTAAAAAACTCAGTATGCATGAAATAGCATTTCACCCCCCCTTTAACTTTGAAACATTCTATGTTCAACGGAGGAAAAAAAAAAGCTCTAAAAGATTTTTCAAAGATTGTTGGAGTTTGTTTTTACCAGAAAATACTATTTAAATCTTTATTCAAAAAAAATTTGTTTTCTTTGTGTAATACCACCTACTATTCTAGGCTGCATTTCTCAAAAGCATCGTAAGCCTAAGTTGATCATCGCTTCATTGATCACAAAGGTTCTATGATCAACTTAAGATGTTTTTGGGAAACACAGCCGTGAGTAGCAGTAACACATTGCAAATTCAAGGCCATTGGTTTTTCTTATCTTAGCTATTTCAGGTATTTTGTAAAAGGTGTAGTTATTGACTCCCACAACAGATACTGCTTTTATTTGCTTTTCCCTAGTTTGCCTCTTAGTCAAATGAGAATCAATACAAGTGTTCTTGTTTGGGGTTTCTGTCGTTTTCTGAGGTTAAGTGCGGTAGTCATATGGACATCCTGAGATAAATTGGTCTGGTGTCCTAAAATGTCTGGTGTCTTACCCCAGCATTGGCCATGACGGTTTCATCCCCAACAGATCTCCAGTAATGAATCGCATTTACTGTGTTATTAACTCTAGGAATTTCATATTAAATTTGTCTTTCTGGTTCTTTAACTCCGTACACTTGATATTAACTGCAAGCGCCCCTGGAGTTTTACTGATGAGCGTGTTAGGACAACTGGGAGCGGAATGATTGGCTGCCTCTTCTTGACTTCCCCTTCTTTGTGAAGGGAGGCTCTCCCAGGAAAAATATATGTCAGGGGGAGATATGCTCCAACCTGTAAAAGGAATTGAGAGCAAAAACCTACTGCCGTGTTTGATCGGCCAGATATATCCATGTGGAGTCCTAGCCAGGCACGTGAAGGAGGAGGAATGTGATTGTTCTGTCGCTGCTTCAAAGAGCTTATCCTGAATGTTGAGGAAGCATTGTCTTAAAGGGCTAGATCACTCAACAGTGACAATTGTCATCTGTTGTGCAGCCTTATATCACTTCAAACCTGTATGATGTTCTTTTTTCAGTGGAACACAAAAGGGAACTTTTTCAGGAAATGTCCTGGCCTTTGTTTTCCATACAGTGGAAGTGAATGATGTTTGATGTTCAAATCAAAGTTGGTCAAAACCACATCTAATGGTTCAAGCTTGAATTTGACGACAAATGTTAACTTGAAATGTAGTTAAAAAGTTCAATTGAGCTACTTTAATGATGCTTGTTTTGTCTAGTTTATTATGGAGTTTTACAGCAAGATTAACTTTCATTACATAAAAATACAGTAGTGATCGAAAGCTTGTGAGCCTTTGAAGGTATAGTTCACCTAAAATGGAAATTCTGATGTGATTTTCTCACCCTCATGTCGTTAGAAATTGATATTTCTTTTCTTTTGTGAAATATGAAGATCTATGGAAGAACATGGAAACATTCCAAACAATGCTGGACCCCAGTGAGCTTCAATACTTAGACATAAAATACTTAAAAATGTGTTCTACAGAAGAAAGTAAATCATACAGGATCGGAATGACATGAAATGTGACTAAATGATGGCAACATTGTCCTTTTAAAGACATTTTGCATACATTTTTGCATAAATTTAACAAGCAGTTGAGATCTTAGTCCAGGTCATCATCTTCAACACAGAGAATCAAATGACATTGTGTGTTTTACTTAAGCAAAAATTACCCTAGAATGAATGCCTGGAAAAACTTCAACCAACCAAACGCTTATCTGTGGAAAAAGTGCTTGTGGCCTTTCTTGGATGAACTGCTCTCTCCAAGTCCTTCCCCAACATTTCTGTTGAATTCAGATAAGGACTTTTACTAGGCCTTTCCAAAAAATGACATTCTTTTATTTTAACCACCTTCAAGACTTTCTCTTTATTTCCAACTAAATGCAGTGGTTTGCTCCTTGCTTTCCTGCCATGGAATGCTGAACACTAACCTCAGCCAATGCTGGAGAGGTCTATAGATTCTTAGATGTTAGTGTGGAGTTCTTTGTGACCTTCCTGACTATTATACGTCTTGTTCTTGGAGTGTTTATGTTGGACAACCACTCCTAGATAGAGTAACAGCGGTGTTGAATGTTTTCCATTTGTAGACCTTGGATCTCAAACTCTTTTTTTTCAGCCTGGTAGAGCCTCATCAAAAGTTTTCCGGAGGTCCTAAGAAGTGTCTTTTGACCAAGATATGGCAACTCTTGCTCTATTTACACATGGTATTAAGATGCATTTCTGTCAGTGCAATCTCAAGTGAATAACGCTATAATACAGACATAAACAGGGTCTAAAACGTTTGACGTGTTTCCACTGTTGACCACTTCGAAAATGGGATGTGTTGTGAGAAAGCACGCAGAGGAAAAAGGAAAAATGAACTGTTAAGGTGACTCTTGCATGATTCAGTGCTTCTCTAAAAGCTGTAGCCTACAGCACTTCGAAAAACAAGCTGAGACTTGAGAGAAGAGACAGAGAAAAGTTACCTTAACTAGAGTGACGCAAGTTTGCGCTTTAGCTGTGCCTCGCCAAATAAGCTACTAGTTTTTTTGTGAGAATTGGTCCTTAAAATGAAGTCTTATCCCTATTCCTAACATCAAAAACTTTCTTGTTACTACCCTTTTTTAAACCATAGTAATACTATGTTCATTTGGATGTCTACCATGCAATTATGGATTTATCTTATAAATACCATGGCTCTCATATGAGAATCATTCTGTGCCATTTTAGTTTAGTTGTCTTGCTCAACAGTGATAGTTTATCCAGTACTTGGCTTTTGAACCATTGACCTTTGTATTTTCCAACCTTAAAGCACTAAGCCACCTCACACACGTCCTCTTCGTGAGAATGGAGGAGTGATTAAGAAACATTTTATTTCATGGCTGCATAATGCTGCTCAGTCTATTAGTTAATATGGAAATGTGGTTAATGAAAAACATAGCGGTTGTAATGTTACACTGTAAATGGTGGACATCTGTGTGCCATAGCAGTATAGCAAAGTTACAGAACCTCTGGAAATAACATTGACCGGTAGAACGGAAAATAAAATATTTGGATTTGAAAGTTTTGGCATTCTGGTAGGTGCATATGTGGTGTGTAAGATTTGTTTTTATGTAATGTACAGTAGTAGCCTGTTATTTCAACATTATAGCTTCTCAGAACACAGAAGAAATTGCTTACGTGAGTGGAAAAGCAGATCTAGTATTTTTTCTCTCTAGTTCTAATTTTAATTGACCACAACACTCCAAAACGTTGAGCAGGGAGGGGTCATGAAAACGGATAATACTTTTTATTTTACTTTTTTAAATATTTCACACCAGTCAAAATTTAGTTTAATCCTCTTCATCCTTGAATATTTGGCTGAAATGTATTTAGAATATATTTAGCTTTATTTGTGAATAAAATAAAGCAACATTGTTAATATTTAATGATTTAAAGTTCTTTTTCTTTGGGCATCAGTTTCTCTGAAGACTTTGGCAGCTGGCCATTTTCACACCTCCTCTTATAAACGACGACCAAAAGCTAAAACAGTTTTAGCCCAGCTGCTAATTCTATTTATACCATTCAATAATTGCTTAACCAGAGGACCTGTTGAGTGTGAGCACTGAGCATTTATTGAAATTTACTTAAAACCCATACAGAGTTAAATCTGTGTAAGCAATACTTGACAGCTGATCTAAACCGCTATAAAGCATGACAGATTCTGCTGAGAGAAAGACCCTTCAAGTCCCACAAAGTCTCATGAATTCACATTCTTTTCTTCTTTTGTCCAAACACTCATCTGCCAGTCTGCGTATCTTATCCCCAGTGAGTCACTTGTAATTACACTGTGACCATTCAACCCTTAACTTCCCCCTTTAAGGTGTTGTTGAGCTGGAGAACCAGGTGAACAGAGGGGAACAGAACATATTTGAGACGCTGAAGGAGAGAGAGAGAGAGTTTCAGACAGATTAGTGGGCGTGACTCTACTTGTTAGTGTTCAAGGGCAGCTGTCTGCACAGCCTTATACAGACATTTCTTCAGCCATGCTCTGCAGTTTCCTGTTAACTCCTTCATTCCCAGGAAACTGGCAATTTGTGGTTCTGTAGTAGAGTGTCATATATATTTAAACTAGTGACAGTCTGTTATGTAGTTAAATTGCAGTTCATTTTTAGAGAGCTGCGTACTTAAACTTTGCACAAATTGGGTTACTGAAAGCACAACTGAAACTTATGTACTGATATTTATATAGTGATTTGTCACTATGAGTGTATAATGAGTGTATATATATATATATACTTTTTATTTAATTTTTTATAAAAGCCCTCATAGGAACAAGTGTTGCAAGTTAGCTTCAGATCAAACACTATGATTCATGCATGGGATGACTGTGATTGCAGTTTCATATCTTTATTGTATCTGTCCCTACCAAAAAATGATAATAATACAAAAAATAGCAAATTATTGTTTGCAGGATACAATGTAAAATGTACATTTTCTGTATGCCCGTTTTTGCATTGGGTCAGAGGGAATAATGTTTATGTTGTGAATGTATTAGATCTGTTTTATATGTATGGATTTAGTTACTGTCATGACTGCTTCATACAGTGTGCATTTGCTTGTTATCTGTCCATGAAGGCAATTGTTTATGTACAGTATGTGTGTGTGTGCGTGCATGCCTTTCTCTTCATTAATAATTCACTGCACACACTCAGTTTCGTCCCTAGTTCCAGCTCGGCCTTCCCATATTAAAAATGTATTTATTTCTCATAACTGGACGGTTGAGTCTAAGCCAAGCTCATCCTGATCTCTCTCCTCCTTCACTTATCCTCTGTTCTTTCTGTGATTGCTGTTATCCCATCTTTCCTTCCATCTGGTTAACCTAAGCTCCCCTCCAATAGCAATCAACATCTGGGCACGAGGAGTGTGTGTGTGTGTGTGTGTGTGTGTGTGTGCGTGTGTGCGCACAAAAACCACTCAGCAGGCTGTAGAGTCTGTCCTTATTTGGCATTTCTTGGAGCAGGAAGTAGGCTGTGGCCTCTGATTGTGAAGTCACAAGAAGAGGAGATCGTATCACAGTTTGCAAAACATGAGGGAGAAAAAAAATGAAGAAAACCTTTAAATATAAGTGTCTTTGGTCACTTATGTCACAGGCATTTTTATTTCATTTTTATAATACTGTTTATTTGATACATTATAAAAAATGTTTGCTTTTCAGTGCCTTTTATAAATGCCTTTTATGATTTGAAAATCAATTTTACATATATTTAGTCATTCAAAATGTATGAAAATCTAAACATATTTTTAAGCATAATAAGTTGTGGTCATTTCCCTCTCGACAAACAGTTTAGCCCTGATAAGCTTTTATCAAATGTTAGTGTAGTTGGCTACCATTTCAACACAACTGTCAGTGAAGAAGCACAAGAACACAAAGAAAATTTGTAAACAATAAATTTATTTGGTCATTTCCATCAGAGCTGTATTTTTGTCAAATTATGCTGTGAAACAAAAAATATTTTAAGATTTTGTTCCAAAATTAGTTTAATTACGATTAAGCCTCAAATGTCAACTATACATCGGATTGCTTTCTTCTTTAAATGCTAAGGTAAAAATATGAATGGTATAATAATGTTATACTAAAACTAAAATTGAATGGGGAAAAACCCTGAAGATAACACGTAGAAGGAAAACAAAGCATATTAAGCACGAAGAAGAACATAAGTGGACTCTGATCGATTAATTGCAGCTTTGATTACATAATTGTGGCATCCATAATTGTAATCAGGATTAGAAATTCGATTAATTGTGTTTATGAAACATCTATAAACGTCTATTCATTGTCGCCTTTCTCTATATAGAAGACTCCAGAATTCTGCCTTTAGTTGATTGTGAGTGTAGGTCAAAGGATTCAATTGAATTAACATTTGTTTGTGTGTCCAATCTATTTCTTAGAGACATTATAAATAGTCCAGGCATAAATGTGCACACCACAAGCAAGGTGATGTCAGTTTGACATTACAGCGCTTGCTCAGTGATATCCTTGTCTTTGTTTGTATATGTTTGTTGGGAAAGACAAATCCAGCTGTGTTTTAACCATTCACCATCAGTGGATTTCTGATTCGTTCAGCCAAAAAAAAAGTGAAACCTGTATTTTTTGCACTTACCTTTAGTGATTGCTAAACTCACTTTTATGAGATGAAAAATTAAATCAGCCAAAACAATTGGCATCATATATCGTCCTTTGGCTGCCCTGATTTCTAAATATTGGCATTGGCCAGTAAAAAACACATATCGGTTGACCTCTATTCAAAATTATATTTATGGAATATTTGATACATTTATGTTAACCACTTTTTAGGCATAGACCTGAAAATGAAATGTTCAACTTAAAGGGGACATTGGATGCCCATTTTTCCACAAGTTGGTATGATTCTTTTGGGTCTTCATGATATGTCTGTAACATACTTTAGTTAAAATTCCCCAATGGTCTTGTAAAACAACACCGTTTTTACCTAAACAGCTCTGTTCACAGCAACGCATTTTGGTGCATGTCTCTGCTCAACCCCACCCCTCTCTTCTGTGAAGACTACACGCTAGAAACCTAACCAAACGTAAGAAAGAAAAAAACTAAGTGAATATTTAATCTAGGGCTGCCCCCTAGGCATTGGCTGTAACAAAACAAAAACAAAACAACAACAACAAAAAAACAATATTGGTCGAAGGCTAAATATAATGATTTAAATGGTTTATTAACCTGTTAACAAACACCTGGATACTGGCATACTGAATGCTCTTTGTTTGCACGTCAATGTTTACGAATAGATAAAATGAAACTGGACAAAATTAAACTTGACAAACTATATATCATCATAAAGATATAAGCCTGAAGCATCGACGACAGATCGCTGTTTTTCAATGAAAAGCTTATAAAGAATGTATTTGCATAATTCGTGTAAGCAGTACATATCAAAACATGAAGAATCAAAACACAGTACATACCAGATTCGTCGTAATAACGAGTCATAAACGCATCCACAGCTGTAAATCCTGGTTTAGTTAGAAAGATAAGGGTCCACTAAATGACATCTCATGGAGCACATTTAGTCCAATGAAGCAATAACATTGTAATATGGATCATAATTCCTTTGTTTACATTTCAGTTCTTCAGCGACAGTATTGTTTGTGTCGGTTATGGAATAACTCGCACTCAGAAACTGCATCTTGGTAGAAAAAAACTGCATGATTTTGTAGCATACAGTGTCACAAACAGAATGAGAAGATCCTGTAAAAAAAGTGAAGGATAGGTGGAAGATTGTTTATTTGAATTCTGGCACTCTCTTGTGACGGCTTGTGACGCTTTCTGTGACGCACCTGTCATCTGATGGAGGCATAACTTAGCGATCGCTTTTTTCGTTCTTTTTTTTTCAACATTTATCATTTGTGTGTTTTATTTTGAATGTGACTGTATCTGCATGATAACCATCTCTTTGAGTGCAAATAAGTTCGCTATTATTTGTTTAATCACAGCTAGCAATGTGTCTATATGAATAGAGTGTGATTATTGACTTTATGGTGCATTTGTATGATTACCATCTCTATAACTTGTGACCAGCACGTCAACACATGATGATTGACTATATGAGCAGAAAATTTAGTAAATGCTGCACTAGACATAGTATCAGGAAAATGGTTTCAGGAATCTTATTTGTCATGGTATCTTCTTCAGATTTGAAATAGAAACTCATGAGGCATGTGACTTGCAACCCATTACTTGTCTAGATTGCTCCAGGACTGATTTCATGTATTTTTTTATCAAATAAAAAAAAATTCAGTGTGGTACAATTTTATTTCAAGGCACTTCAGTGTCTATAACGTTTTTTGAGCATTATCAGCTCTGGTTGATAAAAAGTAAAGCCCAAAGGGTCTTCTTTCCAAAGACACCAAAATTGTGTGTGTAACAAACATAAGTAAGGAATTGTTGCAATTTTAAATTAGGTAGGGCACTTTCAGCTGTGAGTCCCATAATGGGGGGGGTCAGGTTAACAGGTTAATAAACGTGCGAATAGTCGACTAATACTTAAAATGAATGACTACTATTCGACAAAGAAAAATCCTTAGTCAAGGGCAGCCCTAATTTAATCTGATGTCCTGATCTTTAAACTGTTGTAAACTGTGTGAAAATCAAAGCCTTAGGTCGAAACATGTTATGTTTCAAATTTGAGGTTGATATATAAAACATTCCACCAAGAGTTTCCAGTAAAATTTTGGTCACTGTACCAAATGTTTCCTCTAAATGAAATTTGTTTCCCATTCATTTTTGACCACGAACAGTACTACTGTGACCTTATTTTGAAGGACAGTTTAACCTATTTGAATTCAGCAAAAAAAAAAAAAGAGATGCTGCATTTTTCAGCAAATTAAATGGTGTGTTATCATATAGGCCTGTACTGGCTTTATATATCGATTATCAGCCATCTTGCTCTCTAAGATGTAACCATCAGCCATCAAACAATCCAAATTGGCCAACCTCAACTCACCCAAATTGTTATTTTGAAAGCGCCACACATATGCATCCAAACATGTAAACAACAAAATTTCCATTCAAACCTTAAGAACTGGCTCTGTTTGTAAAGTTATGTGTGGTAATGTGATACATGGCCAATATGTTTCTAGAAGCTGCTTTCTCCCCTTAGCAGCAGCATGTTGAGCACTTCCTGTCTTTGTCTGCCCCCATTGTTGGTACTTGCTTGGCTTGTTTCGATCAGACCGACTTCTCCTACCTCACACATTTCTAACCACACTTGTCTTTTTGTTCATACTATCTCAGTCTCTCTTCCCCCTTTGTTTGTCATCCTTTTCCAAGTATAAAAATGCCTGTTTCTCTTTCGCTTTTCTCTCCTATCTTGCAGTTTTAATGGGGTCATATGTTGCTAAGCTCATCGATCTGAAAAGCAAGGTGTCCTCTGATTGGCCAGCTATCCAGTGTGTTGTGAATGCCTCAAGCGTGTGATGGAAATGTTACGTCCCTTACCATACTGTGATGTGTGTCCTGGTCAGAACATTGGCGAGATGAGACAATAACAATAAAACCCATTACAAACGAGCCATTTGTAGCATCCAGTGGGGACATAATCACAGATTAAAATGACTTGTACTGTCTTTTTACATGTTGCATTGCATCATGCCGTGTAAACCTAAAACCATGTCTGCATTTGTGATCGGAGAAATGACAAACAACAAGCGGTACTCTACACTGCTCAAAACTAGCATTTGAATCATCAGTGACAAATCCTTTAAATATGTAAATGTATTTACAGACTGTGAGTCAGAACAGACATTGTAGTCTTCTCTCCCAGGATCAGGAAACAGTCCTCCATAAAATGTGCTGCACACATATGAATATTTGGGTTGGACTGTTCTGAAAGAGTGTTGTAAATACAACCTAACCACTAATTTAAATTGCGTCCTTTTCTAGAAGGCCAAACAAAGTATTTTTGCTTTCACAATGAAACAGCATCTCAAAGACATGGCGGCGGTGGCAACAGCGAAAATCAAAGTTGCGCCATCTTTCTTTGCATGAACATTTGGGCGGCATTATGCAAATCTTCCTACATTGTGACAGACATATTGGGGCCGTGTTTAAACGAGGCGTTTTAGTAGGGCATGGACGAGTCTTAACTGTTTGAGACCTTAGTCTTTGCAACTTTAGGGATCTTATCCATACACGAACAGCTTGCAACACTCCAAAGAGAAATGGAAACTTGAAATCGCATCATACGACCCCTTTAAAAAGAAGGTTTACTGTATGCATACACTGTAAATGTATTTAATGTCATCTCTCTCTTTCTTTCTTATGTACAGTGAATCAAGTATCTGTCAGGCACGGGCCACTGTGATGATCTACAATGATGCTGATAAGAAGTGGGTCCCGGCAGGCACGGGTGCCCAAGCTTTCAGCAGGGTCCAAATCTACCACAACCCCAGCATTAACGGCTTCAGAGTGGTGGGACGAAAGATGCAGGCCGACCAGCAGGTAAACAAACTACAGTCGGCCAGATGCAGCGTGGGCTTGCAGACAAACAAACCATTTTTCTTTGAAGCTAGCACTGCAGAGGGCCGACACATTCAGGATAACTGGAAAACAGGTCTTTTCAAACTTTGCCTCAAGCTCACACTTATAATAGTCTTTCAGAATAAATCTGAAGACCGACAGTACATACATTAGGGTTAGGGTTAGGGTACAGTCTAATACTGTGTTTATCTTAATGATGGCAAAGGTATAGTTTAACCCAAAAATGTAAATAATTCAATTAATGACCCTCAAGTCATTCCAGACCCACATAATATTTTCCCCTCAAGGCAGAGAAGTTTAGCAGAACGACTCTACTGCTGTAAGAGTGCATACTGGAATATAAAGCATCAAAATAAGACATAAGAAAGTAGTTATATACCAGTTTATTTATTTTTTTTAGAAAGTATACATTCATTTGATAAAAGATTTCTATTTCAAATAAATAAAAACAATTTCATGAAAAATGTTTTCAACATTTATAATAATTTATTTGAAATGTATGATAAGAAGAAATATTGCTCTAACTGCTAGAATCTCATTTCTGTCTCTGTGTTTAAAGTCCATCCATCACCTGCATCCCTCTGTCTTGAGTTCTCTCTTTCCCTCCCAGCACTGTCGTCCTCTATACGCACAGACACGAATGCTCCCCAGAGATTACTACTAAAGTAGATGTTGTTTCCTGTAAGATAGCCAAACCATTTCCTGTGCCAGTTAGGCCCTCCTCCCCCATTCCCATGACTCTACCTCTCCACACTCCATCTGTCTGATCCACGAACTCATTTCTCTTTGTCTGAATGACTCAGTGACTTTTGTCTCTTTCTGTGTAGTGTCTGCTATTCTGTATTTTTGATGGCACTGCTTCTTTTTTTGCTGTCATGTTCAACTTTTTTTGGGGCATTTACTTCTTCTCTCTCTTCCCTTTTCTCTTCCTCCGCTCTACTTTGTGGAATTCATGATTGTAATATAAACAGAGAAACGATGTGTCAGCACATTCACTAAAGGAGAACACGCATACACTCGATCTCTCACACACTCACTCATGCGTTCCGTAGACGTGGAGCCACCTCCTGGATAATCTGTTAAACAAGCTTTTATTTCTGTTGCAATATGCAAAAAGTTAACAAATCTGTTTGAGCTTTGGGCTTGAAGTTTAAGGGCGGGTAGGAGAAAGTCTTTTGGCACATTCAAATATATGTTAATCTAAATATTTGCTAAGTTCTTAGATGACTTGTTCTAGGATTGATTTAAAGAAAAATCACATGTTTGCTGAGAAAATCACCATGATGTAGATCAGGGTTCCTCAAATCTTGCCCTGGAGGGCAAATCTGCTGCAGAGTTTAGCTATAACCCTTATCAAACTCACCTACCTGTGATTTTCTTATGATCCCGAAGACACTGATTAGCATGTTCATGTGTGTTTGATTAGGGGTAGAGCTAAACTATGCAGAAAAGTGGATCTCTGTAGATCATTTAACACAATATTTATGATGGCAGAGCAAATTCTTTAGAAAAGTGAGTTTAAAGATAAATATTGTTTATATATTTCATATGGCTGAACATATGTTTGTCACTAGCTTTAAGGCCAGTTTACACTTATATTACATCTTTAAGTTTTTTTTTTTATGAACCTTGAGAACCCTGTATTTTGATTTCTTTCGGTTGCTCTTTTAAACACAAGAACGCATCTTTAATTTGACATTTTTCAAATCTTGTATTCTTAAAATTTTATGACTTCTTTGTATGTAAATAAATAAATAAATCCCAACAGCTAATTATATTATTGCCATAAAAAGCCCCACAAAAAATAAATTAAATAAATCCATGAACTAAAAAAAATGTTTATCTCAAGAGGTGTATTAAATTATTAGTCTCTATGTGTTACATTTATAAAAAGAAATAAATAATATTAATTCACTTGAGACTAAAATGAGTGTCAAAAAGAATAATGAACTTCTCGAATTGACTGTAGCATGAAAGAGAATCTTCACTTGTGTATTTGTGTTTTATGACTTACATTTTGACTCTTGTGTCTTCTGTACAGGTTGTGATAAACTGTCCAATTGTAAAAGGATTAAAATATAATCAGGCGACGCCAAACTTCCACCAGTGGCGGGACGCTCGGCAGGTGTGGGGACTAAATTTTGGCACCAAGGAAGATGCAGTGCTGTTCGCCAATGGCATGACGCATGCGCTCGAGGTTCTCAACTCCTCGTCTGATGGAGGTAATGCACATGCACATTTTCACACCATTGTGACAAAGCATATTTTTTTAATGGGCTAGTTGACCCAAAAATGAGAATTGTCATTAATAACTCACCCTCATGTCGTTCTAAACCCGTTGATGAAATCCGAGAGCTTTCTGACCCTGCATAGACAGCAATGCAAACACCACATTCAAGGTCCAGAAAGGTAGTAAGGTCATTGCTTAAATAATTCATTTCACATCAGTGGTTTAACCATAATTTTATGACCCTGTGAGAATACTTTTCTTGAGCAAAGAAAACAAAAATAAAGACTTGTATCTTCATAAAATTAAGGTTTTTAAACTGTGTCCTTATTACCTTTCTGGGCCTTCAACATGGTAGATGTGTTGCTCTCTATGCAGGGTCAGAAAGCTCTTGGACTTCATCAAAATTATCGTAATTTTTATTACGAAGGTGAATGAAGATCTTATGGGTTTGTAACAACATGAGACTGAGTAATTACTGACAGAATGTTCATTTTTTGTGTGAACTGTCCCTTTAATGTATAATGGAAAAAAATAAATACAACCTATTACAGCTGCATTGTCTTTAGGTTACCCCACACGACCCGTGTCCAATGGACCATCCCCAGAAGAGCTGGAACAACAGAGAAGGTACAAACCAGGGATTATTTGTAGTGGTATACATAACAAAATGTTTTTTTTTTTTGTTCACTTCCTGTGGCATCGTGTGAATTGCCTGAAGTCATGGTTTCCCCTGGTCAGTCTTTGACCTCACTTTCACAGGCACACACACATAGACACAAGCACACACTCTCCAGGGATTACTGGTATTAACGCTCAAGTATTTAGCTTTCCGTGAGCCCCTCAAGTGATGGTTCAGAAGTCCGGATCCGGCCTTCTGACACTTAAATCCTCTTCTTCCCTTCCTCATTCTCCTCTTCTTTCAGTCTGCAAAACTGCTGGTTAAAAAAATGAAACACTGATGTCTTTTCACACTTTAAATTGTATTTTATTTTTATTTTTTTGTATTTTTGCAATTATTTGGCAGCTTAATAATAAAGCAGATAAAAAATAAATGGGCATATTTAAATAATCATATTGCTCACACAGTCTGTTAATCACTATTCCACATCTCTGATTTAAATCAGACTCAATTTAAATTATGGACACTTTTATAACTACAGCACAGCTGTGGTAAGTTACCATATTTTTATTTGATTGGTTAAAAGGGTTCTTCTGGCAAACGTTTTCTGCCTAAAAACAAGTTCACATTTACTGGTCACATTTTTTTGGGATTGAAATCCAGTCATTTAAATATTTCCCCATAGAGAAATTTTTTTGGCAATTGAATCCTGACAAAAATTCACAAATGTGGCCATACCTTTACTGCTGGTTTAAAACAAGCTCCAAAAGTTGCGGCACTGCACACAATTTGTGTACTACTAATAGCATAAAAATGCTCTTGCAAAATTATTAATGCAATTTCAGGCTTCTGTACATGAATGCATTTGGTATGAGTAGCTATGAGTAGGACATTATGAATTTAATTTACTATCTGTTTATTATCATTAATAATAATGTTTATAAGAAGAAAAAAAATCAGGTTACAGCAAAACAATCTGTTTTGTCAGTGGAAAAAAAAACTAAAATATTAAACATGTAACAAGTGTTTGACGCAGTCCGCAGTGATGTGACCTTATGTATATGTGAACTATTTTGTGTTAATATCCCTGGAAGCAGTAGAAAACTGAAATTATTTTCCAAATCACCAAATCTGGAATGAGACTGTAATTCCAGAACATGCTGCACTCGTCTCTCTCTTTTTCTTTCTCTCTCTCTTTTCCTGTCTAGTTGTTTTGGTTACCTTGATAAAGACTTTACATGGAGCTAGTTGACTCATGTCTTGACTTGACTGAAATGTTTTGAATGGCTCTCAGAGAGGCTTGACTTGACATGAAACTTGACATTTTAGTCTTGTAAGTGTTGCTACAGAGAGTATTCATTATTTGTTTTTCTATGTTTGCAAGAATGTTTCAAGTATGAAGTCACGTTTTATATACACGGGTTCATTTGAGGCATCTCAGAGTGATTTAAAATATGTAAACCCACCAAATAATCGGCATCTCATCCCACATCTACTGTAAAATTAAGTTAAGTGACAGACTATAGGTTGCTCCTATTGAATTTACTGCTTTGGACTTCAACTCAAGAGTCAACAAAAAAATCAAGAAGCCTGTGTGAACTCGTTATATTTGACAACAATGAATTACTTGGCATGACATGCACGTCATGGGATTTAATGTCCATATATACATCTTAAATTTTTTTTTACCTTGTAATTTTTAATCATAATGTCATAAATAAATCAGACTTCATTTATTCTATTAAAACCCACTAACTTATTTACTTGAAGTAACACCTTTAAGTTACATTTTCAGTAATTTATCAACAAATTTCAAGTTTGTATTTCTTTGATATTGGTCACAAGACATGCAGTTAAATTTAAATATTATTTTTAGTGTTTTATTTAGATTTTATTTTACAATTTGTTTCGTTTAATTAATTATTACCTGATCAACTCACAAATCTAATTTCAAATTGCAGTGTCAAAATAATTGCAATGACTTTGTCTTTTACTGCAGATTAGAACAACAGAGGATGGAGCAGCTGGAGCGAGAGAAACAAGAGAGAGAGCGACAGGAAAGGGAAAGACAAGAAAGAGAACGACAAGCAGCTTCAGGTCAGTTGAAAGTGTTTAACCTCAACAACAGACAAGATTATTTTGTATCTTGCTTTAGATCATTGCTGTCTTCTACAAGTAGAGACCAACTATGTTTTTTTTTTTTTTTTAATGATATTCTATTCTATTAATTTGTACAGCACATTTAAAAGGAACAGACATTGGCCAAAGTGCTTTACATATCATCATCAGGGCTTATGGCATCCCCTTGGTAAAACCACCATCCCCCCTAACTATCCCCTTTAGAATAATGTGTATTATTTAAAACTTACCATGCAAATTAAATCTATAAATTACTTACGATAATTCACAAACTAAACAGCGGCAATTGGCCAATCAGAACTCTGTACTGTAACAAGCTGCTTGTTCCCCCTTTCCATTTTGCGCATTGTTTTGCGAAAATGGTTCATGTGCAACTTTTGAATTACTTTAAAAAGAAGAAAACAGAAGTCTATTTTTTTGTAATTTAAAGACATTCCCCAACATTGTTATTGTGCTGTATGTGAGACGGATTGAGAGGCGATAGTAGAGCTAATATATATAAAGTCACCGACTTTGCAAAAAACAAACAAAAACAAGTTTCTTGAAAGTAAAAAAGCATTCACTACGCGATGAAGCCTGTTAGATTACAGTTAGAATGCCCTTATAATTCAAGCAATAACAGAAAAAAAGTTTGACACTTTACGTTTTTATATTAGTTTGCACAAGCAATGTACTTCTCTGAATATCTTGTAATTTATGCATGAGCACAAATGTGCTATTAATTTTATAAAACAGTGCATAACAACACGGTGTTTCGCTCCTTGAATGAATCAGATTTTGAACGAATCAGGTGAACAAGTGACTCCACAGTCCATTCAGATGGACTCATTTGTTTAGCTTCTATCTGAATCAGCCGTTTTGAACAAATCGTTGGATTCTATATCATTTATTAAAACATGGACTTGCTGTCCCCTACTGGCGGGTTTATTGTCATCAATATTTACCCATTATATTCCTAAACCAGACAAGGTGCCAGCACTACCAGCACAAAAACACATTCAGCAAAATATTGACCAAAATTATTCCATTTCAGGCACCAGAAGGGAAAAAAAGCTTATTCATTTAATAAGGAACAAATATTGAAATCATTATGTAAAATTAGCTATAGAACTATATACAGAAGCACATTTAAAACTGAAATATAATTTATTTTAATTCACGTGTTTCATATAATCTTTCTTGATTACAATCCGCCATCAAAATGATTATTATTATTTTTTTACATATAATTATTCCAGCTGCTGTGGGAACAGGCTATGATTAAAGGGTCCACCTCACATGCGATAGCCTAGTAGCCGGGACAACTTCTTTATGTTTACAGACATGATGTAATGACGCAGTGCCATTACATTATTAGAAAACATTATTATAATCTAACTGTTGTGAATCGGGCTAAAGTAAGGCAATAGTTTTGTACACTGGCTGGTTATTTACTTGCTCAAATATTGATTTTTGATTATTTTAAACCAAATAAAATTACGAACGGCAGCTTTAAATAGAGCATATCATTAAAGGATGATTAATGTTTATTAACATTATTTGCAAAAAATATTGGTTAAAACAATTTCTACCTTTTGTTTCTGAGATGACTAATTTTGACAAATTAAAAATTGTGCTTTTGTTCAACAGTAGTCATTCCTCCTGCACCACCTTTGGCCCCTGGAGGTCCTCCACCTCCCCCTGGACCTCCACCTCCTCCTGGGCCCCCTCCATCTGGACCTCCCCCACCACCTGGACCTCCTCCCATGGGAGGAGGAGCTCCACCTCCACCTGCTCCTCCTCTGCCCTCTTCAGGAGGAGGTGGAGGCGAGAGAGGAGGACCAGGTGACGGTGGTCTCGCTGCTGCCCTGGCAGGTGCTAAACTCCGCAAAGTGCCCAAGGTGAGACAATGAGGGAGAATCACAGTAAGAGGATATCCAGATGTCAAAGCAATGAGTCACTTCCTGGTAATGTTATTTACAGTCTTGGTGACATCACCTGAAAATTTAATTCCTTTTTAGAGGCAGAAGTTTATTTTAACCTGTTATGCTCCTTAAACTCCTTGGCTTGTGTGTGTATGTTAAACATGTTTTAAGAAAGAAATGTGATCAAATCAGTATTTCATGTTGGAGAACGCAGACAATGAAACACTGGGAAATCTAAAACGTTTACGTTTACAATCTTTTACATTTATTCGTAAATACTTAATACTTTATGTAAAACAAAAACAAATACAGGCTAATAAATCCATTCACAAAGATGACATTTCATATAAATTTACTTATTTAGCTTGTTGAGTAGTTAAAATGTGGAGCCTGTTTTCCCATGATGTCCACCACATTGGTTCCTGGCTGCTGTTATTGACTCAGTGCTTCCTCCTGCAGGATGATGCTGGTAGTGGTGGAGGAGGAGGTGGCAGCAGTGCTGCGGCCAGTGTGGCACCAGCTCCTAAAGCAGACAGCAACCGCAGCAGTGTGTCTATGCCCAGCGGAGGAGGAGGCCTGATGGGAGAGATGAGCGCAATTCTAGCACGGCGGTCAGTAGAAAAAAAAAATCACTTCAAAAAAATTCATAAAGACATTATACATACGTCTTCTGAAGAGACATGGCCTCTTTATAAAAGGAAAAGATTTAATTGAGGCTTTTATTCTCTTATTAATAATGATGAATAAATAAGTAAATCACGTCAAAAATGGTAAACAGAATTTCAAACATGCTTGTACTTTTTTATGACACTTGAGAACAATTTTCACTAGTTCTTGCAGAAGCTCAAATGTACTTGCATAATGTGAGAACCAACCTCATTTGCTCTTGCATGTCAAGCATGCATATTTAAGCTTCTATTTACCATATTTGATGTGATCCGTGTATGTGGACTGTTCTTTTTAATCCATCAGTGTTTGGGTGTAATGAGCTTTCATTAGAGGGACATTGTGCTACTGATAAAGTTTTAGACTTTGAGTAGTAAATAACCCATACTATTCTTTGAACTCTTTGCCTTGTGTGTGAAGATGTGCTGTAAATGACTGATGTGTTTAGAACTTACTGTTGTCATTGTGTCTGTTGGCACAGGAGAAAAGCAGCAGATAAAGGGGAGAAGGCGCCCCCTAAACCAGAGGAGCCCAATAATGTATGAACACCTTCCATCTTTTCAGGCTCATTATGGATCATTTTGTCAATTCCACAGACAAGCATTTGTGTTTTTTCCCCTAAACTAAACTTCTAGTTACTTGCTAATCATGTTAACAACATGCTAGTAACTTGCTAATCATGTTAGATACATGCTAACAAAATGCTAATAACTTGCTAATCATGCTAGAAACATACTATATACTTGCAAATCATGCTAGAAACATGCTAGCAAAACATGTTAGCATCATGCTAGTAACATTAATCATGCTAGAAACATGCTACTTACTTGCTAATCATGCTAGAAATATGTTAACAAAATGTTAGTAACTCGTAAATCATTTCAACAACAAGCTAGTAATTTGTTAGAGCTAGTAACATGCTAGAATCATGGTAGAAACATGCTAGTAACTACTAATCATCTTGTTAATGTTAACAACATGCTAGTAACTTGTTTAACATATTAGCATAATGGTAGTAACATGAGAATCATGCTAGAATCATGCTAGTAACATGATAATCATGCTAGCCACATATTAGTGAACTTCGTAATCATGTTATCAACATGCTAGTAAATTGCTAATCACGCTAGAAACATGCTAGCAACTTTGTTAAACCTTCTAGTAACATGCTAAAAACATGTTAGCGACGTTCTAGTGACTATAATCGTGCTTGCAAAATACTAATAACTTGTTAGTCATGCTAGTCACTTGTTAATAATGCTAGAAGCATGCTAGAAACATGCTAATGACATGTTAGCAACTTGCTAGGCATGTTAACGACATGCTAGTCACTTGCTATTCATGCTAGTGACATGCTAGTCACTTGCGATTTATGCTAGTGACATGCAAGTCACTTGCGAATTATGCTAGTGACATGCAAGTCTCTTTCTGGTTTTGTTAGGAACGTTAGTATTATGATAGTAACATGCAAATCATTCTAGAATCATAGTAACAACATGCTAATAACTTGCTTATCATGTTAACATGCTAGTAACTTGCTAATCATGCTAAAAACATGCTAGTAACTTGCTACTCGGGTTAGAAACATGTTAACAAATTGTAAATGACTTGCTAATCATGCTAGAAATATGCTAGTAACTTGTTAAACATGATATAAACATGCTATAATTATGCTAGTAACGTGTTAATCATGCTAGAATTATGCTTGTAACATAATCATGCTAAAATCATGGTAGTAATATTCTAATCATGCTAGAATCATGCTAACAAAATACTAGTTACTTACTGATCACACTAGAAACATGTTAGCAACATGTTAAACATGATAGAAACATGCTATCATTATGCTAGTAACATGCTAATCATGCTAGAATCATGATAACACCATGCTAGAAATATGTTAATCATGTTAGAAACAATGCTAGTAAACTTGGTAATCATGATAATAAAATGTTAACATCATGCTAGCAACATGCTTATCATGCTAGAATCACGCTAGCAACATGTTAGTAACTTGTTAATTATGATAACACCATGCTAGTAATACATTAATCATGCTAGCAACATGATAACCATGTTAGAAAAATGCTAGCAACATGCAAGTCATGCTAGAAACAGCCCAGCAACCACACCAGGTACCCTAGGAATGTGTTTTTGTACCTGTACATTTATATCTGTTTTTTTTCTTGATAGACTGTATTGCCTTGAAAACATTTAAACTTTAATCTTTAAAACTATTTTAACTTTTAAACTACTCAACACTGAAAATTTTCAGATTGCAAGCTTTTAAAACTATTTCAAGCGTTCTTGCTAGGCTTTTTTTAAACCAATGTAAAGTTTTTCAAACTTTACTCATCTAGTTGTGACTGGAATTATCAAATGTTCTTCTTTTTTTTTTGAAAGTCTAACATTCTCTTAATAGTAGACATTGAGTTGATCACTGAAATTGGCTGCAGAGTGGTATTTGTTTGTGGGAAAAATCCTGCAAAAAGTTCCTGTAAAATTCCTCGTAACTTTCATGTAAATCGACCATTTAAAGTGCATGCCAAAGTGTTAAGTTACTTAAAGATGTTGTCTACAGACTTGAGATTGAATATAGCCTGTATTCCTGTAAATGTAAGTACTAAAATTGAGTTAGACTGGAAAAGCCAGCACTAATACTGAACGCTGAGGAAACACTCTTTCATTCTCCTCTTGGTCTGTTTCCTTTCCATTGCCTGATGATCTTCAGGATGATTCTGAAACTCAAGGCCCAGGCGGTAAGATAACAATGGATTTATGATCGAGATTTGTGACATTTAGATACTCATTGAATGTTTTCTAATTATCTGTGATTTTTTTTTTATTAACAGAATTTAAGAGACCATGGGAAAAATCAGCCACCATGCCCAGGTAAACATTCTTTTATGCTTATTAGTTATACATAGCACTGAAAAGTTTGTTTGTATCAAGTTCCACCACTGTCTCCATTAGTTTGATGTTTGAAGAACTCCAGCTGTTGAGTGTGACTGTCCATAGGGCCCTGTAGTTTAAATTTAAAGTGAAGTATATACACAGTACATGTCTCAAACAGGACAAACTCAGCACCCAGAGGTCTGGAGTCACCCTCTTCCTCTAGCCCAATTACCAGGTATTTTTACTACAGTATGCTCTCGTGTGGTTATGGACTAACACTGCTGGCATCCCCAGTTCCCCTGCTTTTACACACACATTTACCTACACATGCAATAAAGTAGTAAACCACTCAAGTCCATGGATTACACTGATATTACATAGTTTAAAAGGGGTTTTAACATATTGCTTTGCATCATGGCCAAGAACACCCTTTAATCTTGTGAAAATCATGTAACACATGGCCCCTTGCAGCTTCTATAAAGTGCGTGTGTGTGTGTGTGTGTATATATATATATATATATATATATATATATATATATATATATATATATATATATATATATATATAGTGGGGATCGAAAGTTTGGGCACCCTTTGCAGAATCTGTGAAAATATGAGTGATTTTCAAAAAATAAGAGAGATCATACTAAATGCATGTTATATTTTATTTAGTACTGTCCTGAGTAAGATATTGTACATAAAATATATTAACATTTAGTCCACAAGACAAAAAAAATGCTGAAATTATTAAAATAACCCCATTCAAAAGTTTGGGAACCCTTGGTTCTTAATACTCTGTGTGGTCACCTGATGATCCAGGACTGTCTTTCTGTTTTGTGATGGATGTGCATGAATCCCTTGTTTGTTCTGAACAGTTAAACTGAGCAGCGTTCTTCAGAAAAATCTTTAAGGTCCTGCAGATTCTTCAGTTTTCCAGCATCTTTGCATATTTGAACCCTTTCCAGGAGTGACTTTATGATTTTGAGATACATCTTTTCAGACTGAGGACATTTGAGGGACTCAAACACAACTATTTAAAAAGATTCAAACATTCACTGATGCTCCAGAAGAAAACAAGATGCATTAAGAGCTGGGGGGTGAAAACTTTTGAACATGATGAAGATGGCCAAATTTGTCTTATTTTGTTGAAATATAATTTTTTTCCATTTAGTTCTGCCCTTCGTAAGCAACAGAAGATACTTGTATGTTTCCCGGTACACAAATTAAGTACAATTTACCTTGATCTTCAAATTCCAAAAGTTTTCACCCCCCAGCTCTTAATGCATCTTGTTTCCTTCTGGAGCATCAATGAATGTTTGAATCTTTTTAAAAGGTTGTGTTTGTGTCCCTCAAATGTCCTCAGTCTGAAAAGATGTATCTCAAAATCATACAGTCACTGCTGGAAAGGGTTCAAATATGCAAAGATGCTGGAAAACTGAAGAATCTGCAGGACCTTAAAGATTTTTCTGAAGAACGCTGCTCAGTTTAACTGTTCAGAACAAACAAGGGATTCATGCACATCCATCACAAAACAGAAAGACAGTCCTGGATCATCAGGTAACAGAACACAGTATTAAGAACCAAGGGTTCCCAAACTTTTGAGTGGGGTTATTTTAATAATTTCAGCAATTTTTTTGTCTTGTGGACTAAATGTTAATATCTTTTATGCACAATATCTTACTCAGGACAGTACTAAATAAAATATAACATGCATTTAGTATGATCTCTCTTATTTTTTGAAAATTACTCATATTTTCACAGATTCTGCAAGGGGTGCCCAAACTTTCGATCCCCACTGTATATATATATATATATATATATATATATATATATATATATATATATATATATATATATATATATATATATATATATATATATATATATATATATATATATATATATATATATATATATCTCACACTGCTATTCAAAAGTCTCTTTAAGCCCAGTAAGGGTCAATTTAGAAAAAGAGTACAGTAAAAAATAAAATCTTGCGAAAACATTAATATGGTTTAAAAAACAGTTTAGAAATACTTTAGTATGTAATTTAAAATGTAATTTAATTTTTAGCAGCCATGACTTCGTTCTCCAGTATATCATGATCCTTCAGAAATTACACTGAAATGCTGATTTGGTGTTTAAGAAACATTATTAATCATATTTTTATAATATTGCTGTGCTGCTTAATATTTTTTCAGCATTGTTTATATAGAATGCTCAAAAGAACTTTATTTATTTGAAATATAAATGTTTTGCAACAATGTAAAAGTCTTTCAGTTTTGATCAGTTTACATTTTTTCTTAATAAAACATAAAAACATTATAAAACATCTACATATCCCATGGTCTGTAGGCTACTGTGGTCTTTCTGAATACTTGATTCTGATTGGCTGCGAGATGTGCATTAAAACCAAAGTTCTATACTGAAGCGCACACACAGAATTGTGTCAAAACTGCCCTTTGACTTTTAGTAATAAAATGCCATCAATACTGAATTTTTCTCAGCAGTGACGTGGTAACATCGCTTTTTTTTTAAATAATAAAACTGTCGATTTGAGGTCCTGGTAATGGTGTTTGTGCCATCAGCCAAAACAGTTGTGTGATTCTGTACAGGATTAAGACAGTCTTTACTACTGGAGGGTGTTTTCATAAGATCAGTTACTGACACGACATCGAGTCAACCAATGAAAGGATAATTTTACTTCATGGGGCACTTTTATTTTTGAGGACATTCTCAAAATCAGTCAGATTTAGCTAACATGTAATTTCTAAGCAGATCGTCCGCAAGTTTGTCACCAGTGTAGAGATAGATTAAGTATACCATACACACACAAACACAGTTGGTTCAGGCAGACTGTACTTAACTTGACCCATCATGTGACTGGGGTGGATTTTAGTTTCTGAGCTTGTTTGGCTTCAACTTGTGGGCTTTGGAAAACTCTTTGGCTTTCTGTAATGTCTGTAGATCTGTGCAAGCACTGTCACAGTATTACATGCTTTTTTCAACAGGATTACATGCTTTGAAGATTTTTGAAATTGCCTTCAGGCTTGGATTCATTTAATTGATTCTGCTGTTGTGCTCTTATTATCCACTGGGGGCTCTCTGTTACTGAATATATTTCTTTTGTTCCCAGATCTGTGTAGGAGCCCATATTAAAGCTGTCTCCACATCCATGACTTTAAACCACAGCATCACTTTTGGTCCAGATTTATATTAACTCTAGATTAGAATTAGCACCCAAAATTGGTCTTCAAAATATGAAGTTAGAGGTGCACAGATGATGGGCATTTTTCTAAATGTATATTCTTGCAAATTTGTCCACTTGAAATTTTCATATATGACCTTTTCCATTGAAAGAGGAATTTCTGCTTTTCAGATAAAGGAATGCATGAATATAGAAATGAACTGCACTCATAGCAGCCTTTTTGCAATAACATTCCAGCTGAAGCCATGGAAGTGGATGAGACTTTGATGTTGGTCTTCCCTTTGAATGAATCTTAAAGTCTCTTTGGGCTTCTTTAGACCGCTTTATTGCATTTAGGGTTGGTGAAGGGAACATTGCTTTTGCCTTGCCTTTTTGTTCTTATTTTTCCTATTCTTTCTTCCTATTTCTATTTAATAAATACTTGTCTTCCTGTATTTTCAGGATGAAACCCAATAGCCAGTCAGCAGAGCCCGAGAGTGGAGAAGGAGAGTCAGAGATGGAACGAATTAAGCAGGTCAGAACTGAGGACATTTTAAATTCTGAACATGTCAATGGCATGTTATTTTTATTTGGTACTGTCCTGAATAAGCTATTTTATATATAAACATCTGTTATATACTCCACAAGAAAAAATAATTACTGAATTTATGAAATGACCCGTGAATCTTAATGCTGTGTGTCGTTTCCTGGATGATCCATGACTGTATTTCTGTTTTAGGATAGTTGTTCATGAGTCCTGCATTAGTCCTGAACAGTTTTGTCTGCTGTTCTTCAGAAAAATCCTCCAGCTCCTGCATGTTCTTTGGTTTTCCAGCATCTTCTGCATATTTGAACCTATTTGAAAGTGACTGCATGATTTTGAGATCCCTCTTTTCACACTGAGGACAACATGAGGGACTCATGTGCAACTATTAGAGAAGGTTTAAATGCTCACAGATGCTCCAGAAGAAAGAAAACATGCATTAAGATCCAGGGGGTGAAAACATTGGAACAGAATGGAGATGTGTACATTTTTCTTATTTTGCCTAAATATTTAATTTTTTCATTTAGTACTGCCCTTCAGAGGCTACAGAAGATAGTTACATGTTTCTCAGAAGACAAAATAAGTTAAGTTCACCCTGATCTTCAATTCAAAAAGTTTTCACCCCTGGCTCTTAATGCATGATTTTTCCTTCTGGAACATCGGTGAGCATTTAAACCTTCTGTAATAGTTGCGTGTGAGTCCCTCATTTTAAATTTAAAATGAAAAGATGGATTGTGTGAAAAGATGAATCTCAAAATCATACAGTCACTTTTGGAAAAGGTTCAAATATGCAGAAGATCCTGAAAAAATTAAAGAATGTGCAAGAGCTGGGGGATTTTTCTGAAGAACAGCAGGCAGTTCTGCTCCGGACCAATACAGGATCATTGTGGATCATCCAGGAAATTACAAAAAGTATTAAGAATCAATGGTATGTAAACCTTTAAATGGGGTCATTTTTAAAAATTGCATATTATTTTTTGGAGTATATGTGTGATATATATATATATATATATATATATATATATATATATATATATATATATATATATATATTTGTTATGTGAAACCGCTTATTCAGGACAGTACTAAACAAAAGACAAAGTGTTTTTCATGTGCTCTCTTATTTAGTTAAAATTATTAACATATTTGCAGATTCTGCAAGGGGTGTGTAAACTTGTGAGCACAACTGTGTGTGTGTGTGTGTGTGTGTATATATATATATATATATATATATATATATATATATATATATATATAAAACCTAAATATAACAAATATCATTTGAACATGAATTTGTTTATGTGTGTCTATCTGATGTTTAGGAACTGCTAGAGGAGGTGAGAAAAGAGCTTCAGAAGGTTAAGAATGAAATCATTGGAGGTAAGAAAATACATTTTTCCTCTGCATTTTTCTTCCCTTTTCAAGTGATTATTTGCTGTGTTCATTTATTCCTGTGTGTTCTTTCACAGCCTTTATTCAGGAGTTACAGAAACGAGGATCTACATAGTCCCACAGAAATTGATGGGAAGGGATTACTTGGTCCTGAGAACCCAGGGATACACACACACACACACACACACATGCACACAGAACACTTAATCACTACCTTTCAGCCCAAGATGAGCTTTCTTGTACCTTTACCTGCCATTGTTTTCTTTCACGTTCATCCATTTCCTTACTCTCCACGTTTAGTTTTACATATTTTGTTTTACACTTAGTGTTTTACATACAGTACACATTGTCACCCTAACGCTTGATTCCTGTAATACAAAGTGCATAAATCCTCACCCAACAAACTCAATACTTGCCTAAACTTATTGTATTCAGGGAATAGAGCATATCAACTATCCCAGTGACTGTAACGGCCATATACAGACCCGCAGAGCTATGATGCAACAATAATGAGGCAAAAACAAGATGGATTTTGGAGAAAAAGACCTGCAGTAGTGCACACACCATCTACCACACACACACCTCATGACCGGACCCTCATGTCAGGTCCCATTCTTGTGCTTTTAGCTGGGAGATTTTCACATCAGACCTGGTTTAGGGAAGACACTTTAATTTGAAGCTCAGAGCTTTGTGTTTCATGTGTGGGGGTGCTTGCCTCTCTTTATCAGTGCCATCTTGTACGTGGTCACCTGACCGCCACTATCTGGTGGTGCGAAACAACTGTTGTCATAGCTTCAGCCCTCATTTGAGATGTTTTTAAACTTTGTGTTGAGGTATGAAATAATATGGCCATGATCATTTTTGTCTGTCGGCCATGCCAAACTGCCTTGGAAAATACATATAAATATAAATATATAAATAAGGTATATATATTTGTTTTGAGGGAAAAAAGATAGACAACTTGAGATAATGTTTCTATTTTAATGAAAATGATCGGTGAATGGGGACTTATTGTGATTATTATGTTTTCTTTTGAGAAATTATTTTCGGATTTCTGTTAAACTTCTGTTCCTTTTTTTCTATAGAATATAGGCTTTTTACACTGAAATATATGAATAAAAATTGCGTAGAGACACTGGATTAGATGCCTTTATAGTCAAATACAGCTGCTTCTTCTACTGCACTTGTGTCTGCCTTTTTTTTTTATCATCGTACAACTACATATACAAGAAACATATTTCATGGCCTTGCCACAAACACATTTGGCTCATTCATTAGATTTTATTCTGTTCATTTAACTGTTGGTTCAGATACGAAAGTGGATCTGACAATACAGGTAAGCTAGCATTGTTACATAGGATGAGAAATACTGAAGTGAAACCTGAAATCAGCATTATTTCAATGCAGTCGTGTATAAATAGGATTACAAAAGTAGAACTTACTCTTGAGCAATGGAAACATGTTTGCAGCACATGTATTGTCATCCACACATACTGGGCATAATAAAAACAGCCTTGCAATGAAATCCAGGAAACAATTTCTTTGACTATATAAATGTTTATTTAGCCGTGGCTGAGAGCAGCAGCAGAAGGATAATGAGCTGTTGTTTCCTGTTATGAATGGACCCAAGTAGAGTTGTCAACAACTGCTACTATCTCACTCCGCGCTTAGTAGCCAACCCTGATAAACACATTTGGTTTCAGAATAGAGGATTAGAATAACCTCAACAACAGACCAAGCGGAGTGCAAAAGCAATACACAAATGTGGCAATTCTTCAGATAATATCTGTTCTTTAGAAATAGTTTTCTTTGTCACGCATATTTTTCACTTGCCACGGGGCCCCGTCAGATGGAAATAAACACGGCCATAAAAAGAAGCACAAATAAGTATCGTGTTAATCATTCGGTACAAAGAGTCCGATTGCCATGAAGTTGCTTTTAGAGACCAGTTCAATAAACAATATTTAAGATAAAATGTAACCTGTCATTGCATAATTATGGCTGCTATAGTCAGTCCTGGGAAGTAACTGATTACATGTAATCTGGATTACATAATCAGATTCCAAAAATCAAGTAGCCTGCTTGTAAATGGAGTATATTTACGTTCATTTTATAATAATAATGCTCATAATCAGATTAAAGTTACTTTTTTATTCACACCCTGGCAGTAAATCATTCATAATTAATTGATTCTTCCTAATTCTTCCTATTTTTATTTTCTTTTAAAATGTAAAATAACGAACCTCCTCTCGAGCAATTGTCATGTATGAAACAAACAATCACGCAGGTTTTAAAAACACTGGTGATGTATAGCTGTGAAACACTATGTCTTAATCATATCCAAACTGACCCGGAGTAACCGTTTATTCGAAGTTGGACTAACATCTTTCAAACTTGAAAGACTTTGGGCATGTGATGGTGTTGTTTTCATGTTTATTAATGTTTGTTCATGAAACGCAGGGATTCCCAAATTAGTTTGTGAATGAATCGGTGTTTTTTGGAACAAATAAGCGAAATCAACGAATCACTCTTCGCTATGTCCAAAATTGCATATGGTGTTTCTTTTAAAGAATTTCATTTGCAACCATGAAAAATTATGTGTATGTGTGTATATATATATATATATATATATATATATATATATATATATATATATATATATATATATACACACACACACACACAGTACAGACCAAAAGTTTGGACACACCTTCTCAAGGCATCAAAACTATGAATTAACACATGTGGAATTATATATGGAATTATATACATAACAAAAAAGTGTGAAACAACTGAAAAACTATCATATTGTAGGTTCTTCAAAGTAGCCACCTTTTGCTTTGATTACTGCTTTGCACACTCTTGGCATTCTCTTGATGAGCTTCAAGAGGTAGTCACCTGAAATGGACTTCCAACAGTCTTGAAGGAGTTCCCCGAGAGATGCTTAGCACTTGTTGGCCCTTTTGCCTTCTGTCTGCGGTCCAGCTCACCCCTAAACCATCTCGATTGGGTTCAGGTCCGGTGACTGTGGAGGCCAGGTCATCTGGCGCAGCACCCCATCACTCTCCTTCTTGGTCAAATAGCCCTTGATACCTTCAGTGTGACTCTACAATTTTCATAGTCATGAAAATAAAGAAAACTCTTTGAATGAGAAGGTGTGTCCAAACTTTTGGTCTGTACTATATGTATATATATATATATATATATATATATATATATATATAGTATTATCTATGTAGTATGAATTAAATCAAGACACAGATGGTGTCATTATTATGACATGAACAGTTTGCTTTGCTGCAGTAGTAGGTAATCTTATACTTTTTTAATGATATCCCTACTATTTTGTGAATACTATGAATTGGTATATACTATCTCTTTACAGTTTTCCCCTACTATATTTTGACTCAAGGAATACCTTTTATTTTGGTTTTGAACTAATGAATTAGTTGAATAAGAGATTAAATGACTCACTCATAAGGTCAGTCTCTTGTCACCATCTAATGATGAAACTTGCATTTCTTTCTTTATTTTTTTTAATTGATTTCTATAATATTCTTACTTGTATATTTTTTAACACATATCTGTTGTGATATTTAACTACCCCTCACAAAAATAATGGGGTGATACCAAGGAACAATAATGGTATCAGGCGATAACCATGGTACCATATAATATTAATATGATATACAGTAGTCAACATTTGAAGTAGATCAAAAAAGTTAAACAAAGTTGTCCTAAGACAAGAACGCATTTTGGTGTTAGGACAACTTTGATGAAAGGTTTTGACCCACTTCAAATGCTAGTGTACACACCTGTTTTTATACAGTCTATGGTACACACACACACACACACACACACACAATGATAATACTCCAATGGTGTGAAACTCCAATGCACTTCAGAAAATAGCAGCAAAGAAATGTAGTACCATAGAGCTTTTTGATTATTTTTAAGAATATTTATAAAAACAACCACAAAAAATGCTCACATTGGAGCATACAAATATTTTATTTTAACTTCTAGCTTTTAACTTTTAAAAATAAACGCTGCACAGGAACTGTGGCAGATAACCAGTAGAGGGAGCTTCTATGCGTTACTACAGTCTATGGTTACAATATTGAAATAGCAACCAACGAAACAATCCGGACATGTATGTTTTTATTATACATTCATAATCTCGCTAGCATTACATAAATGACAAACAGCAACACAAAAAAACGGACTCGGACGTTGCCCGTGACGTCGCGGCGAGGCGGAGCGTGAGCTGAGGTCATTTCCTGTTTGTGTTCCCGTCGAGTCGCTAGACTGTCTATGAGGCCTATCCGCAATACCACCACTACCGTAACATCGCTCACAGACCTACGGGACGGCCACGGCGAGCTTTTCAAAGGCATTAAACGCGTCAAATAAGCGTAGTGGGATGAGTTTGGGCGACCGGGTTCGAGTTTCGGGCCACTGAGGGGTGTTTTGTCAGGAAATTCGGGCGGTTGGGTGTTGTTATTTCTGGGGAAGCTGAGTGGTCATTGGCAGAGTTCAATACACAGCAGCTCGCGAGAAGAATAAACGCATATTTCACGTCTCTGAACACCCTTGTTTCACTCCACTTGCATGGGCTTTTGAGGATTATTACATTTCAGTCAACCAACACATCGCAGGAGAATAAAAGTGGAGGTAAGGGACTAAAACGTGCATCGATGATTGTTGGCTAGCGTGATGTTTAGCCTAGCCCGAGTCTCTATATTTAAAGTGCACTTAAATGTTATGTTTTGTTGCGCTTTGGCATACATTCCCCAAAAACCTGTTTATCAATATATATTTCAGGTTTACCGTACGTTACATATAAACCATATCTCCCGTCGTAACGCATGTTTGTCACTTCGTTTTTCTTTATAAATTAGTTTATTAAATACAAGTACGCTTATAGATTAATTTCAACCCATTTGGCGCTTCTGCTGATCTCTCCCGAGGGGTCCTTGCTTGCTGATCCATTGTAAGTGCATCATTGTGTCTTGACGGAGATGTGTTAAGTTAAATGAGTGGAAGTGAGAGTATATTGTCGATCAGGCCCTTTACACTCTGAAAACCGGCACGATTGATCTATAGTGTGGAAAAATTGTACATGCTTATCGATCAAACTGATGGCTTTTTGTCTTTGATTTTAATAATAGAGCTCCACGTGGATTTCATTGCAATTCTGCAGGCATGTTTAAAATATGGAAACTTTATTGAAGGTTGAAGTAGTCAGATGTTTGACAGATATTGAATGATGCATCTGTCAGGTTTGTGCATGAGGCCTGAAGGTTATTGAGGTTGAGAGAGGTCAGATTTAGGACATCTATGTCTGGAATTATCCACTTGGTTACAGAAAGTGTGCAATCATTAGTTTGCTGAAATGGTCACCGCTCTTGTTTGTCTTTCTACTGTGGACTTCAAAGTGCGTGTGTGTGTGTGTGTGTGAGAGAGAGAGAGTTGTTTATGAAAAAGAGGAACAGGCATACCACTGACCGATTGATACACGCACACTAGATGCATGTATATATGCCAGTGTAGAATCAGATGGCCATCGTGTTTTTAATGCCAGTGCATGTGTTAAGCAGTTGTGTAATGGACTAGCAGGGGCGTCACAAGGTGGGGATTTTATTTTGCAGGGATAATCCAGTGTTGTGCCCATGGTGATGGGACAGCATGCCAGAACTGTGCCAGAGGCACTGCTATGCCAGAAAACTCCTCTGGCACAGACCGATCGTATACTCGCAACAAACAGACAAAAAAAAAAAAGTGCTGTTTTCAAAAGCAAGAATCTCTATTACTAATGTATAGGTCTAGTGATAAGCTGAACATGAAACCATCACATGCTTTTTATCCAGCACTGTTTGTACTACATATTTGATGTTTTTATTAAGGATATTTATTAAGAGATCAATGATCAGAAAATCCCACAGATTAAGACTAAAAAAAGGACTCGAGCCATATCAAGGCACCAGAAAATAAAATCAAGCTGAAACTGGGCTATTTGGACTTGGCCAAAAATGAACAAACTAAAATCTTTAAGACCTTTTCTTGGTCACAACAGCAACAACAGTTAAAAGTTAAAATATTCTGTGACAAGCTGGTATTTTCTTCTTAGATTAAATTAATACAATTTTAAGCTTAGTAGTTATTTATTTATTTATTTTAGAATATATCTGGATTATACTATACACTGACAGATATAATTGAATGGTCAACAGATTAAAAGAGAATATTTTGATAGTTTTGTCCCTCATGTTGTTCCGAACCTGTATAGACTTTCTTTTGCGTTACACAAAAGAATATATTGTGTAAAAGCTTCGGCTACTTTTCGACCATACAATGGAAGTGTGTAAAGGGGTGGAAAACATCACTGGAGCCCACTGACTTCCATTATTAACAAAAAAGAGAGAAAAAAAGGGTTGTTGGAGCTGATAGCCTTGTGGGCATGTTGCAAGTGATAACTAAACTTGTATCTTGTAACTAGTTTTTAACTCTTCCTTTAAGTATTTTTTTAAAAGTTATATCAATATATAGATATTTTGTATTAATATTATATTTATAATGAGTTGCAATGCTTAATAAATTCCCAGAAATGCCTTTGCAATGACCCACAACATCATCTTATACATGTACAAACTATGCTCAGATTTTCTTCAGGTGGGTGAACATTCTGTCCTCCAGTTATCAAGCATTGTTTTTTGCTGTAAAAGCTTGTGCTTTCTAATGTCGCCTCTGAAAACAGCAGGTGTCTCGTCCTGTTCGGCGTACAAAGTGGCACATTCACCTGTGATTCAGATTGGCTTTACTGCAGTCTAATTGGCATCTCCATGGTGATAGAACAGAGCTCTCTCATTTCCTGTCAAAAATGGTCTAAAAACACTTTGCGGTAAAATAAGCTCATCCTTGTCCCATGTTCATTAACTTTGTGTTATTCTCTGCACATGGGTTGTTTTTAAAACCCCAGCATTTACAGTATATTATATAGATTATGAGAGTAAAAGCTTTGGAAATAAAGACAGGGAATGTAGGTTTCACGGTTATTTTCATTATACATTTTTATTTTGGCACACATTTTATATATCAAAGCACAACAACGTGTGAATTAAACATGTTTGTGAATTCAAATTAAGTTCCACAGGAACAAAAAGAAGAACATTTGTATTTGTTCCTTTTTGTAACCGATGGCAGTCTAAACACATGCAAATCAATCGACGTAAATGGTTTTAGAACAAACAGTATAAGCATAATCCCCATCAACATTAGGGTGATGCATTTAATTATGTTAAGCACATGAAGAATATAATCTTATATCAAATATTCTCATATTTTGGTTTTGAATGTAGATACAATAAATGATTCTTTAAAGCATGAGGCATCTTTAAAAGATAATGTGGTGATGTATCTGTCTTGTCTTTTTGGATTGGTTGTGCTTTCCGAATGTCATGACAGATATGAGATTAATATTTAGGAATCCATTTGATTATAAAAGGTGATCAGTTGTCCACTCATAGACTGCACATAGATGACATCTTATTAAAGATGGACAAAAAAAAAAGAACATGGATTATATCCATTAACATCCACCCGGATCGAGACCCTGATCCTTCATCAGCACTTTTATCCCACATATAAAGATACCTGTTTGTGAATAATGACTCAGCACTTTAGATTCATTCATGCAGTGTATAATGGCACTGAAATTTTCCACAGTACATCTTGCACTCACCTCTTTGTCATGAGCGGTTCATTCATTGCTTTCCTCCTGCCCCCAGTTAGATCTCGATACTGGGACACACATGGGACTTTGATTTATTCAGGAAGATGATAACAAATGAGCTGTCCCTCATCTGTTAAATGTTAAATTGAGGCTTATCTGTTGCGGAGTGCTGAATCCTGCGTTTATGTCAAGTTGACATTGCAACCATTTCTAAACGGGTGGCATTCCTGCAGCTTTAGTCAGGTGACGTTTGTGCAGAATCTTTCAGTTGTTGAGTTCAGATGTTTGATACAGTATTGATACTAATAAATTCAAATGCAAAATGCTGTTATTAATGGACTCATTCACCCGAAAATGAGTATTCTGTCATTTATTCATCCTCTTTTACTTTAGTCTGTGGAACACTAAAAAGATACTATGAAAATGCCTTTTTTGCCATACATTGAAAGTCAGTAGTGGGTCTAATGTTGGCATTGTTCTCGTTTTGTTCATAAACACTGTTTGCTTGAGTA
The DNA here is from genome assembly GCF_003368295.1 of Carassius auratus. NCBI lineage: Eukaryota > Metazoa > Chordata > Actinopteri > Cypriniformes > Cyprinidae > Carassius > Carassius auratus. The sequence continues at coordinate 18,583,225 of NC_039260.1, read as the reverse complement.
ACAGAAAGTCTGTTGTGCTTCCTGTGTTATACTTTATTGTGGTTAACATTGGTTTATTTGCATGATCCCAGGTGAGTCTGGCTCTGGTACTGAACGTGTCTGCCTGACCCGAGACTCAACACTCCCCCTTCCCCAACCTCCCTGCCACCCTGCCCTACGCCCTGCACACCCCTAACCCAGCATGAACGAGATCAGCATCGTCAGAGAGGGCTGGCTCCACAAGAGAGGTAAGAAACACACACTCAATCTTTATTACAGTCCATATCATATTTTTGGATTGTAAACAGAGTTGTTGTCTTCCTTGTCTCTGCCTTTTTGTTTTTTCCCTTCTTTCTACCTCCTGCCATCTACTTCCTTGTATCTCTTCCTCCTTCTGTCTGCAGGTGAATACATTAAGACTTGGAGGCCCCGATATTTCATCCTAAAGAGCGATGGCTCTTTCATTGGGTACAAGGAGAAGCCAGAGACGTCAGACCACAATCAGCCCCCTCTCAATAACTTCTCTGTTGCAGGTCTGCCACACTTTACCGCCCCTCTCCCCACACACCAGATTGTGTTTAGTATTCTAAAATATGTGTTTCCTTAAGGTAGTTTAGTTTTTGAGCTATGGGTTTGAAACTATAACATGCAAAATTAGCAAAAATGAAAGAATTCAACTTAATTTTTTGAGTTTGTGTTTTTCAATCAATGTTCGATTGTTTGTTTAAATATTCTAAACCAGTATATAAGGATATTCATACAAGAAGAATTGACTTATTAAGAAAACAAGAAGCCATCTAATCAATATTAAATAGTAGTTGACTTTTAATATATGAGGTTTAGCAACTTTTGACACATTCAGCAAATTTAAATCCAAAATACAGCTTTTCAGAACTTGAATATCCTTCACAGAGTGTCAGCTGATGAAGACTGAAAGACCTCGGCCGAACACGTTTGTCATCCGCTGCTTGCAGTGGACCACTGTTATTGAGCGGACCTTCCACGTGGAAAGCAACGCTGAAAGGTGAGGAGATGAGATGGAGGGTCCTGCTGGAACCAGTGTCCTCGTTGTGAATGAATGAGTGGAAGAGAGATCTTAAGAAGCAGATACTGAATGGTATTTACTGGAAAAGCAGATTAAGTTGAATTAACCAGATTTCTGCCAACCAAAACAGGTTATTACTCGTTGCCTGTTGCTTATATTGAATCTTAAAGGAACACTACACTTTTTTTGAAAATAGGCTCATTTCCTAACTCCCCTAGAGTTAAACAGTTGAGTTTTACCGTTTTCGAATCCATTCAGCTGATCTCCAGCTCTAGCATTAGCACTTTTAGCTTAGCTTAGCGTAGATCATTGAATCTGATTAGACCGTTAGCATCTCGCTTAAAAACAACCAAAGAGTTTTGATATTTTTCCCATTTAAAACTTGACTCTTTTATAGTCACATTGTGTACTAAGGCTGGAGGAAAATGAAAAGTTGCTATTTTATTGGCAGATATGGCTAGGAACTATAAGAAACTTTGCTGCTGTACCATGGGTGCAGCAGGTGCAGTGATATTACACAGCACATGAAAATAGACCCTATTAGACTATTTTCAGGCGCTGCGTAATATCACACTTCATTATGTGACTAAATAGCTAAATTCTCCCAAAAGATGGCAATCGTGTACATGTGATCAGCTCAAGATGATAGAAAATAACAAGAGGAAGTTTCCTTGGATTTAATGGATGATTAATGATTTAAGTTTGATGTCAATGCAGAGAGGAGTGGATACGTGCAATACAGGCTGTGGCCAATGGGCTCAAGTCCCGGGAAGAGGAGGAGCCAATGGACATCAACTTTGGCTCCCCTGGAGACAACAGCCTGGAGGGAATGGAGGCTGCCATTGCAAAGTCCCGCACCAAAGTCGTAAGTGCCTTAACCCCATGTGTTTGGATGTTTGGGGAACAGTCTTCACTTCTCTATAAGAAATTTTCACAGTTGTCTGCAGTGTGTTTTTTTTCCCCATATGTTTTATTGACTGTATTTTATTATGATAATGAACCGGCTGCACTGTCAAGGTAGCAATGCTTAACTGTGTGTGTGCAAGCCACGCCGGCACAATCCCTTGAATTTTTTCCATTAAACAGTGGAAGCAACTACTCCTTATAGTCATAAAGATAATCGGAATTGTAAAAGGTTTGCTTTTATCTGTGTACATTCACAATAACAATAAATCTTTGTGCTTTGGTAACATAAGCTTAAAGGAACATAGGATGCCATTTTCTGCCGTCTGGTTTCCTTTTGCGCAGCACAAAAATGAACCGAGACTCTGCATCCTAGGTTACTTGTTGTACAGTTTTTCTTTCAGTTTTCTTAATTTATTATTTAAGTTAAAATATATTTCTTGTATATACCTATTTATTTGTTCTAATTTAATTCAAATCTAATTTAAGATCATTTTGTTGTTTAACAGTTAATAATCAGTTAACGAGCATCGATTGTCAGTTAAGAAAAATAACCGAAATGAACATCCCTAATCTGTGCATATTTCTCTCTTGATTCAGCCGAGACAACCTTTTTCACTGGAGAAAGAAATATTATGGATAGTGTATTTTAATCATAAGCAACGGTTTGAAATTACCGTATTTTTCGGACTATAAGTCGCACCTGAGTATAAGTCGCATCAGTCCAAAAATATGTCATGATGATGAAAAAAAACATAGATAAGTCGCATTTATTTAGAACCAAGAACCAAGAGAAAACATTACCGTCTACAGCCGTGAGAGGGCGCTCTATTCTGCTCAGTGTAGGCTACAGGAGCAGTGAGCTGCATAGAGCGCCCTCTGGTGGCTGTAGACGGTAACGTTTTAACTTGGTTCATGTCTCTTAGTTCATTTATTTTGATAAATATGTCGCACCTGACTATAAGTCGCAGGACCAGCCAAACTATGAAAAAAAGTGCGACTTATAGTCCGGAAAATACGGTAAAAACCTCTAAATGATGGATTTGTTTAACAAGATATTACCGTAATCAATGGGACTGAGGCTGACAGTCACTGTACCATATCCATTACTTGGCATAATTGTTGGTAATATTGCACAAAGCAGTTAAATTGGGAGTTCACCGGTGTGTGACAATTAGTTTATGGCGTTATTTTAATGTCAAATGACGAGAGCGCATTATTGTAGCATAGAGAGATTTGTTAGTGCACAGGACACAGTTTGAGCGAAAGGAGAGACACGTTTTAAGTGCGCGCATTCTCTCCGGGCGAGAGCAGTTTGTATCTGAGCACAAGTGTCAGGTTACTCGCGCATTATATTAATGTGGATTCCCGCTACAAAAATTTGCTCTCAACATTTGTCATTAAAATAACGCCATATTTGTTGTTGATGTTTGTGTGACTAAAATTTATAGTCTCTATTAATAAAAAAATATAAAATGTAAAAAAGTTTTAGGTTTATTTATAAAAGCCTTTTTTAATATTGAGATGTAATGGCTGAGCAGATCTGTTTTTCATATTTTTAGACAATGAATGACTTTGACTACTTAAAGCTGCTGGGTAAAGGCACTTTTGGAAAGGTGATTCTAGTGAGGGAAAAGGCTACTGGCATGTACTACGCCATGAAGATCCTACGCAAAGAGGTCATCATTGCTAAGGTGGGCGGCACACACGAATAAGAACTTTAAAATGCTCCTGAATAATTAGTTTGAGAGTCATGACCAGTTGGTTCTTTTTCTTTTCTTTTTTGTGGTCTATTTCAGGACGAGGTTGCACACACAATCACAGAAAGCAGAGTGTTGCAGAGCACACGGCACCCCTTCCTTACGGTATGTTCATTTCTGTCAGGGTTTTTTATTATTACACAATTCTCTTGCTTTTAGATTTGTTAATTCACTTTTTTTTTTTCAATCTCTCAACAGACACTAAAATACGCCTTCCAGACACGAGATCGATTGTGTTTTGTCATGGAGTATGCAAACGGAGGCGAGGTCTGTCACATCCTGTCACTCCTTACAAAAACAAACTAGAAAGGCCTACACCATTCTGTCTCTTTTAAAATTCTGTTTTGTCTCCTTTTTACGTGTTTCCAGCTGTTCTTCCACTTGTCTCGAGATCGCGTGTTTACGGAAGATAGAGCTCGCTTCTATGGGGCTGAAATAGTTTCAGCTTTGGAATATCTGCACTCTAAAGATGTCGTCTACAGGGACCTAAAGGTTTTCTGTGTTCTCAATGCTTTATGTTCAGAATCAGAAAGAGCTTTATGTTCGATATGTAATTATTATAAAAATAGTTTGAATTGCTCTTTGAAAATTGTGTCATAGACCACAGACATGAAATCTGAGTTCCTTTTTTTTTACTTCAAATGGCAAAACGCTATTTCCTTATTCTCTTACAATTGTATTTCTCTCTGCAGCTGGAGAATCTGATGCTGGATATAGATGGTCACATTAAAATCACAGACTTTGGCCTGTGTAAAGAGGGCATTACTAATGAGGCCACCATGAAGACATTCTGTGGGACCCCAGAGTACCTTGCTCCTGAGGTACTGCAAACTCACTTCATGAACTTGTTTTTTCAGTCGATTTTTGGATCATAGTTTGATAGATTAAAAAGTAGAAAAAAGATTGGAATTAGTCCCAGCTCTGATTCGCTCATTTTCTGACGTATTATAATGGAATCTCACAGTGTTTTAAAGCTGAAAACTGCCTTGTTGGTTGTGTGTTTTTAACCACATTGAAAGGAGAGCAGATGCTAAAAAAAAAAGCAATCACTAGATGAAGGTTTAAGAAAATATTTTGGCATGACACATTTCTTCAAGTAGTAGTTAAAGGGTTAAATAAAATTGTGTTGAGGCTGAATTTAGAAAGTATCATTTTATGTGTAATTTAGCATATTCAATTTAGTTTCTTTAAATATTAAAAGATGAAAAGAATATTTAAAAATTGTTCTTTTAAGCAAGTCTTATGAAGCAGAATGCTGTAAAACAAAAGACTTAAAACTGTTTTCTGTTACATTCGATGTGATTCTGTAATTGGAGATACATATGGCATTTCATAAAGTTAAGAAAAAAAACCCAGTTCACTAACAAAAATTCTTTCCAGTATTTTATTGAAAACATCACATATTTTAATAATTCAGTGCTTGCCAAGCACAGATTACTTCCTTTTTTTTACTTTTAATGAAAAACAGATGTCTTTATGGTATTGTTTGTCAACTCTGTTATGGACAAATTAGGCAATGTGTAGAAATAACAATGAATCATGAAAGGAAAAATCTTTCTTGTAGCATTAGACAAACGGTCCTTACATTCCAACATTTGTAACTGAGATAATATTTCACTTATGCATACCTTATAAAGAAAAAAAATACCCATGACTTCACAGAATTTTCCACTTGAAGCGAATGGTTTTTAATCTGAAAATGTATTATATACAATATCCGGAACAAAAATAATATTATTGAAATATTATAAGGATGCATCATATATCTGTGTTTGAGGTTTTAAACAACAATAGTATTGTATTTTTTTTGTGTGAAAATAATTCATAAACACAGTTGACCCTTTAAAGGCACAGTGTATTTTTTTATAATAAACAAAAAACGTAGTTTGATGACGCAGTGACTGAGTGTGGAATCATGGGAGCTGTCGTCTTCATCCCTACAGCTGATGCAGTCCGAAGGGACTCGTGTTCATGGATGAGCTCATGATTTATTAACATAGTAGAATGAAGCAGGGTGAGACTGAAAGCTGGCGAAGCAAATAGTCTGCTGAACGAGTGCGACACACGGCTTGAGAGCAGCAGAGCTTTTATTAAGCCACAGTGGACCGCTTCTGCTCCTTCCAGGTGGCGTATTTGGGGAAAAAAAACTGCACTGTTTTATCAGACTAGATACGTTTGAAAGTTCTATTATAATGCTACTCTGTGCGGTCGTCACTGGCCTATTAAAACGTCTTCGGGGTTTCCATATGTTTTCTACATAACAAAACTGGAAATCGAGGGGTTATAACGTCATTGGCAGGCGACATAATGACACGGTCTGTGTCACTAGTTAAAATTTCTTATTTCTCTAGATTTAAACATTCTTCGAAGCATTTGGGATAATGTAAGTACTCTTGGATATTTTAATAAAACATCTTACATATTGTGCCTTTTAAGGGGTCATATTATGCTTTTTTTAAATAAATTTTTTTGTGTATTTGGTGTAACAGAATATGTTGACATGCTTTAATGTTTGAAAAAAAAAATTGCTCTGATTGGCCAACTGACCCAGTGCATTGTGATTGGCCAAACAATACAAGCACTCATCGTGTTTGCAGTACACAAGCTACGGTTGAGACAGCTGACTCCACTGTGATGTGGATTCAAAAATGTGCAAAATTCCGCATTTGAACATTCAATATGAAATACTTACAAATTGTCATAGCAAAGTCAGAATGACCTCCTCTCCTAGGTTCACGAAACGGTTGTCCATAAAATGCATTGCTGTTCTGTTGTAAGTAATCCTAAATATTCCTAAATGCATCTACTTTCTAAAGGCCAGATAAAGTGATTTTGCTTTCGCCCCGATTACACACATCTCCCTGACATGGCTGCTTCAACACTGTGGTTACTGAAACCACGCCTTCTTTCTTTGTGTGAACATTGGAAATCGCATCATATGACCCCTTTAAGTAACAGTTTTAAAGTAACAGAATTATCCGGTGGAACTGACCATTTTATTTTTGCCAGAAACTCAACTTGCTAGCATAAATGCTAAGAGCACATGGCACTAAAGAAATCATGATTAAAATACCTTTAAAGGCGCAATATGTAATTTTTCTGCTTTAAAAATAGCAGAAATCACTATATCTATGTTATATATATTTTTTTGTTGTGTACTTACATCATCCCGACAGTTTCCACGAACTTTCAAATCCGGAGAAAATTATAGTTTAATTAGAAGACACGGCACGTTTCTTTATTTCCGTTTTGTCGCCCGTCTATGGCGTCATATAAACTTTGACCCCTCTACTTTATCTAACTTCCTGCGGAACCGCCAAATACAAAGGTGAACAGAAACAAAGACGAGACGATGAAGAAAAAGTGGTAGCCTTTATCGAGACTATTATATTTTATATTTATATTGTTTATATTCGTATTTAAACGTCAATCAATAACTTAGTTATGGATCATGATTATGCTTTGCCTGCACGTTCTGTGAAGCGCAAACGTGCGGGTGAAATAAATGACCCGAGATGGTTTTGGGACAAGAGAAGCAACAAGACACGGGTAAATATTGGAGTTGCATTTCCAAGATAGAGAGAGCTTCGTGACAAGCTGAAACTACAGAGAGATGTCGAACTCGCTTGCATTCTGATAAACAGGTATGCATCCATTCAGCTAACTGTATCTATCCGTATATTTTGTGAAACGATGATGTCTTGTGTAAAACGCAGACGGACTAGCTCTCATGTAAATCTACATTTGTTCTATATCTAGCTGAATAAAGTAGCTTCAAATTATAATTATTAACGAAAGGCGGCCGTGTTTTTTAACATATATTACTACTAGCTAGATGGAATATTGATTTGATAGGGGTCTCATAATTCATATAGACGGTTTCATCGGGCGCACGCGCCTGGACCGAAGTTAACTTCCGGTCTGTGTTGTTTATATCGGTCTGGCTGCAGTGCCTTCTACAAACGCAGTTAAAGGCAAGGTGATGAGTAGACTGAAGTTGGGCTCAGGTGGTTGTGCTGCGGGATGTGTTTCCCATACATTTATTTATTTTTGGAGACTCGCCTCAATTTTAAATTTCAATAAAATTGTTCAATAATAATAATTCCGTACATTTATATGTTTAAATATCAAAGCGAGGCACAGGTGTTTTTATATCGCTGTATATTTTATATTCTGAAGGAAGACTTGCATGTTATATGCCTGATAGCAGCGTGTGAGCGTAGCTCTGCTTCGTTTACAGCTGTTACTGGGGAAACCTCTATTTCTCGCGCTTTATGTCTATGCTTTAAAACATCTCCTGTTGGCAAATAATGAATTTGTCCGCCTGATCCACGCAGCAAACATTTTGTTTGTTATCAAAAAATATCTACTCTAGAGGGACTTGGCTGTTGTTATTGATTCTATTTGGAAGTCTACTGGAAGTTAAGTTAGGTCCACAAAAGCGCTCATGCGCAGTAACGTTTGTTTATGTTGTTGCCGTTGAAACCGTCTCTCCGTTCGAAAAGACGTGATTGTCAAAATACTAAGTTAGAATGAGTGAGGAATGATAGGGAGCGACAGAGCGCGTGTTCCAATGAACAACAACTCCCATGAGCCTTACGCTCTTTCCCGACGTCATCAAAGTACGTCTTATGTTATTATTTTGATTGAGTGACCCCTGGTGGCCAAAAATTCCATACTGCACGTTTAAATAACCCAATGTGTGGTCAGTAATATATTTTGTTTTCCTTTTGATATTGTGATAACTGTTGACGTTCTCTTTAGATTAAAATATTTTCTCAGAGAGAGCACACAGACTTTTCAGTGCTTCAGATGTTATCAGTGAGGGAAAGTGACATAATATCCAAAGATTTTATTATTTTGGCTGCTTTTTTTTAAGAGCTGCCGCTGTTGAACATGCCGCAGATCTGACATGCATTGTATTTTCTCTCAAATCTCTTTACCTTTTCTGATCCACTTCAGTTCTTAATGTCTCTACTAATGAACTGATGAGTTAAATCGGGTGTGTTAGTTTGAGGGAGACAGTTCTGGGATGCTCCGGGACAGTTTTGAAAATTTCTTTGAAAATTCTTTAATGTGACTCATATATAATATTAGGGGTGTGTGATATGACTATTTTTGATTGTGGATGATAAAAATGTCTCCATGATCTGCTTTTGAAGAAATATCGTAGTATCGTGCTACAGCGCATATTCTATCAGCTGCAATTCTGGTGCCTCCGTCGTATACTGTACAACGCCACATTATTTGCATGTGCTTTTAAATGTTTCATTCGTGCACTGGTCTGACCTGTGCTTTTTCTGAGTGCTGCATACATTATTGTCAAGGGATAGATCACCCTAAAATTGAATTTGTCATTATTTACTCAGTCACATTGTCCCAAACCTGTATTAATTTATTTCTTGTGCTGAACACAAAAGCCGATGTTTTTGAAGAATGTGGGCAACCAAACAGTTGCTGGTCCACATTGAATTTGATGGAAGCTAAAAATACTATGGAAGTCACTGTGGACCAGCAACTGTTTGGTTTTCCACGTTCCTCAAAATAGCATTCATGTTCAGTAGAAGAAAGGTTTAAAACCACATTTGAGTGAGTGAGTTTTTTTTTTTTTTTAAACCTTGAAAGGCTTTGTCTTTTTATAATAGGGAAATAAGTTTGTCTGTAATGCTCAGACATCTTGCATATATATAATATATGCAAATATATATTTTTTTTCCATATTGCCCACCCCTATATAATGTATTACATGCATGCACAGTTTTAAGGCAACTTTAATTGCATTTTTGAAATTCTTTTCTATTCTATTTAAGCTTGTTGTTTTCTCCTTTTTTTTATTGCCATCTCTAAACAGACTACTTAATTTTTCCTCTTTTTCCTCTTTCTTTGCTGTAGGTATTAGAAGACAATGATTACGGCCGTGCAGTGGATTGGTGGGGTCTGGGGGTGGTCATGTATGAAATGATGTGTGGTCGGCTGCCGTTCTATAACCAGGACCATGAACGTCTGTTTGAGCTCATTTTAATGGAGGAGATTCGCTTCCCCAGAAACCTCTCGCCCGAGGCAAAGGCCTTGCTGGCTGGCCTGCTCAAGAAAGACCCCAAACAGAGGTAAGAAGAGCGTCTGTTTCCACTTTTGTTATGAAAGAGGATCTTGCGTATGTTTTAATAAAATGTTTTGGTGTTTTTTAAGGCTCGGAGGAGGTCCTGAGGATGCCAAAGAAGTGATGACACACAAGTTCTTCAGTTCCATGAACTGGTATGATGTCCTTCAAAAGAAGGTAAGAGTTTAAGGCAGTGGGAGTGGATTCATTGGATGTAATCCTCACACAAATTAGAGAATGTACACAGCTAATCACTTTGACTGATTCTCTCGAATCGCGTTTACATTCATGTTCCAGTATTGTGTCAGTGTGATTGATTGCAGCATGATTGGAAGACATATATCCTCAAACCCAACATGTTTTTTACTTCATTAGACATTTAACAGTAATCAGTCATTTATGCTGATCTCTGCATGTGGTTAATGAGGGATGTGTGAAAACCAAATGTTCTCTAGAGCTTTTTGTTAGACTCACCTCTCACCCTCCTGTTTTTTCTGCAGCTCAGCCCACCCTTCAAGCCGCAAGTGACCTCAGAGACAGACACACGCTACTTTGACGACGAGTTCACTGCACAGACAATTACTGTCACGCCACCTGACCAATGTGAGTACTTCAGTTCTTCCTCCTTGCCTGTCTGCTTGTGACGTCACGTATCTTTGTGTCTGAGAAAATGGTTAACAAGTAGAAAATGACTGCAAATATTTTAGCCCTAAAAAACTGCACAAATTGTGCATGTGTCAGGCTTATCCATCTACGGTTGAGTATACATTGAAAGCTGTGTGGACGCGGCTGGGCACGAGATGGAACAGAACGTTGTGAAGTATACCCAGGCCTCAAGTTTAACCGAATCAAAAATGCATTGTTGAGAAAAACAAAGAGATGCATTGGTGTATAACTCGCTTGATAAATGATATTACTACTTTCAGAAGTAATGTAAAATATCTGTTAATGATGTACAAACATGAGCAATACGAAGATTATAGTGGCATTCATTATACAGTAAACAACATTTAGGCTATTATAAAGGCCAAACCTGCTTAAAAGGATAGTTCACCCAAAAATTAAAATAGTCATTAAAGGGATAGTTCACCCAAAAATGAAAATCTTATGTTTATCTGCTTACCTCCAGGGCATCCAAGATGTAGGTGACTGTTTCGTCAGTAGAACACAGTCGATCAGTCTTATAACGGAGGTGAATGGTAGGGATGCACGATCATGATTTTTCATGGCCGATTCCGATACCGATTTTTTTTACAAGCAAACTGGCCGATTCCGATACCGATTTCCGATTTTTGTTTATCTTTAAGCAACAAATAAGAAAGAAGGAAAGTATGCATAAACAAGATGTTTATTTGGTATTTAATAGGCCAAACTGGCTTTTGGCTATTGAAAACAATAACCGTAACCATCTGAAATTAACGGCAGTATCTGCACAGTAAGTAGCCTAAATTCAATACAAACATAGATGGTACAGACATCAGCATTTAGCTTTTGTTTTTGAATTGGATTGAAACTACATAGAACTGGCCTTAAATTAAAAGATGAACTGTAACCATGTGAAATTAAAGGCAACAACTGCATAGTTCTAGAGTCCAAACAACACAATCAACACATATTCAATAACATGTTTCTTAATCAGCATTCAGTATTTGTTTTAGTTTTTAAATTTGGTTAAAAAAAAAAAAAAAAGCTTTACCAGTGAGAATAAAACAGTATGCTATATAAGTAAATTATTCCAAAATGTTAAAATCAAATAATGTTGGTCCGAATAAAACACAGATGCAAAGCGTTTCATTCGTCCAAAAAAAAAAAAAAAAAATTAGGGTAATGATTCACATATATATATATTTTTTTACTTGAGCCAATGAAAAATAAATAACTATTGTCTCCAGTTAAAGAATTATATAGATGTGAATCATTACGTTTCAATTGGATGAATGAAATACTTTTTTCACCGAGCTACAGCAGGTGATTTTTAAATCAAATTAAGTCGATGTATATTTTAGGTAAAATAAAAATAATCCTATACAGAACTGACGTTTAGGCTACTTCTGTCTTTTCAAACGTGTATGCAGGTTCTACTTTAGAAAAAAGAAAAGAAAAAAAACTTCAGTTTTGTCACAGTTTAGTCCGTTTCGTTTCTCATCCAACACGTGAGAAGTTGATCTGAACATCTCTTCCCTGTCTACTCATGTTCAGTGCGTGGACCGGTACAGTATACGCTCGCGATCCGCCGTAAAGGAAGAAGATGCCTCACACACCTGCTTGAGAAAGCACTTAGGAGAGTTTAAACAGTAGCACATTGTGTGAATCAGAGGTAAAAAACGATATAAATACTGTTCAGTTTCTTGCACACACCGATCGTTTTGTGTCTTTACACATCAGTGTATCCTCACGAGCCGCAGGGTTCCATTTGGTTTTGTTTAGTTTTAGTGTATGTTTTAGCCGTGATTCCCATTCACCTCCATTATAAGACCGACAGACTGCAACGTTTTGTTAAAAATCTTAGTTTGCGTTCTACTGAAGAAACAAAGTCACCTACATCTTGGATGTCCTGGGGGTAAGCAGATAAACATCAAATTTTTATTTTTGGGTGAACTATGCCTTTGATTACTCGTTAAACCTGTCAGACCTTTGTTCATCTTCAAATTAAGATATTTTTGATGAAATCTGTGAGCTTTCTTATCCTGCGTAGACAGCAACAAAACTGACATGTTTAAGGCCCAGAAAGGTAGTAAGGACATTGTTAAAATACTCCATATGACAGAATTTTCATTTCTTGGTAAACTCACTGTTTAAGAGGAATAAATGATTAAATGAGATTATTTGGTTTTTTTTTGTTGCTTGCAGATGATAGTCTTGATGTGGAGGACCCAGATGCACGCTCACACTTCTCACAGTTCTCCTACTCAGCCAGTGTGCGAGAGTGACCCCTCCCCTCCCCACCCTCTCACCCTTACCAGCACACCGGACGCCCCTCACATACACAAACGCAAACGCATACAAGGACACGTGCACCAGCAACCCAAGCCCACCGAGGAGTGGGTTCTAGGGGGGAGTGCGGCATCTGTGAACGATCCTGAACAGGTGGTACCCTCTGGTCAGTCCTGGTTTCCGATTGGCCTTTCATTCAGCCAGTCGTAGCCTGACACTACACACTGCAACACAATCCATCAAAGAATCACTGAATAAGTCTCAACCAATCAGGTACCATCGAGAACACCGCTCAGCACCAGCAGGTTTCAGGACACACGCTCGCACTCAAAACACTGGACTACGGGACTCAAGCCTCTTGTAAACACAGATATCAAACACACTCTAAATCATCTTGTGGGGACAAGAGAAATCAGTTTGGACTTATTTCCCACTGATTGTTACAGTTTTAAAGCCATATTTCTGCAAATGTACAAGTGCTCTTTCTGGAACTAGATGTTACCAACAGTGTTTTTACAGCGGGAGGACCGACGATAGGGTAACACAGAAAGGAATAGTGCTGTTTCTCTGCCTGGGTTTGTGTACCGAATGCTATGTGTGCGTCAACGGATGCGTGTTCTTCAACTGTGTGTCTTTTTGTGTTTCCATTTTTTACAAGGGCATAACATTATGTTGAGGAGTTGAACGGGGGTGGGATTGTTAGGGGTTTGGAGACTCACACACTATAGATGTGAAAATGTTTGTGCTTTAAAGGGAAAAGAGAGAGAGGAAGACAGCTCTAGTGTGTTAACAGAGAGCCTGTGGTTTCCTCCACATCAGGAACATTGAAACCGGCTTTCTGGAGAGGCGTTTTTCCAGTTTTCATCTGCAGCCCCAGAGGCTGTGTGTTCTGAGGTTAGTGTATCATCATGTTGTTTTCATTCTCTCGAACGTTTTGCAGGCACTGATGTTAAAATTTAGAGACGAACGTACAGGCAACAACCATAACGGAAAAAGGATTTGAATGTTCTGTTATTTAACTGCAAGAGCTACTGCATCAGCATGACCGACTGGTTCAAGTAGCAAACAGTGGAAACCGCCTTGACACTTTTTTCTTTTCATTTTTTCTTTTTTTTTCAATTAGTGTAGTCAGAAAAAAATGGTTAGGATGTTTGAAAGAAAATGTTCAACTTCATCTCCAGCTGTGTAACGTAGGTGAGCTTCTCCAGACAGAAGCTGTCTTCTTTTGCCTTTTGAAAGATGATTCATGTGCAAGGAACATCAAACTATTTTGTTTATTGTTTTATTCCTTATTTTATTTGGATCATTTTTTCTTCATTCGCCCACTCACTGAAATTAAATTGTCTTGGTAAAAAAAATATAAATATATATATATAAAATATATATTACAATAGTAAAGTTTTTTTTTGTTTGTTTTGTTTCTTTTGTCCATTTTTCCATTTGTGTGAATGTGTGGTTCACTTGTGCATGTGTGGGTGTGTAACAAGGTAGTCACAGTATATATTTGCAAGGGGAAATGAAAAGCTTCCTTTGTCGAGAAATGACGAGCATTTGTGTTTAAACATGATATATTACCATCCCTCCTCCATAAACTTTCTCATACACAAACGTCCTCACAGGTACCAACAGCAGGGCCAAACTGAAGTACTTCTGCGGGTCTTAAGTGCATCAAAACCAAAATACGCAACTCACTAGGTTTGGAAACAGCCCTTATTGCCTTGACTGAGAGAGAGACCACCAGATGGTGCCATTTGCAAGTTTCATTAAATAATACATTGCTCCAGGCACATGCACACTAGTTCACACCATGATGCTCAATTATAGTTTTTTAAAAGAAACTCCTGGGTGGAGACATGAGGGGTGAAGATCTAAAATGACCTGCTGTAGTGCTTTCACCCATTTTTCTTGTGTGTGTGTATATACCTACATTTGTAGGACAAATCAGCTTTGAAGTGAAATTATTTTGCAAATTTAACCATCGACTGTTCTGTTCTGAATGTGATGAACAATCACGAATGTCATCATTGATGCTCGGTTTGCTTTTTTAGTGCTGGGGATGCAAACGTTGGGGGGAAACTTGAAATTTCATCAAACTCAATTTTTTTTTTTTTTGGGCTACAGAGTGCTATGGGGGTATGCTTTGCTATTAGGAAATACATGCGAGTAAATTCTTTTACCAAAAACTGTATGATGTCTGCCTCTTTTACTAACCCAACAGCATGGCAAATTAACCAAGTGGACAGCAGATTTTGATACATTGTGTTATTCGGCTAAGGTTGAGCCTAAAAATGTGCACAGTTTTTGTTTTATTGAAGACAATTTATACTTTAAACATTTAATTGTACAAATATATTGGGAATGTGTGTATATATAATTGACAGCGTTTCAGCAGTGGTCTGAATAATAATGTACAACAGTCATGAGGATTGATCTTTGTCATCTTTATAGCTGAGAAGTACCAGAAAAAATACATGAACTTCTGTGATCTCAGACATGGAGTCAAAAGATTGAGAACCAGTGCTGCTGTTGAATCACAAACAAAGATTTATTTGTATTTTCTTTGGGCATGTCATTCACAGTGCTGATTTCCTATACAACAACCCCCGAAACTGCATTACTAACCCCCTATGGTAAATCTTAATCTCTAACCTTAAAGTGATAGGTCAGCAAAAATTACACTTGTTTTTTTTTTTTTTTTTTTTTTCAAATCCTGGGTATGTCATGTCTTTCATACATGTGACTGACTGACTTAAGTGGAAAATAACCGAAGATATTATAAATATGGTCTGTTGTCGCCAAAACTTTATGGTTACCAACATTCAAAGTGATATGCTCATGTGTTCTTTAGTAGGAAGTAAATCATACAGGTTTGGGGTGACATGAAGAAAATGACCAAATTTTTCATTGAGACTAAACTCTTCCTTTAACCTTCGTTTCCTGTAGCATTGGGCAACACATATTGGTAGAAAGCATTACTAGGTCTGACAAGAAACACACAGAACACTGTACCTTTCAACATTTTGTAGAAGTTTTTATTTTATAAAAAAAAATATTTTGATGACAAAATTCCTGGCACACCACCTCCAAAGATTCCCACCTCAGCACCTGGGTGCTTTGCAGTCACTGAAGAAGTGATGAATCCTAAATTGAATCAAGACATTTTCCAGGAGAATGTCAGAACCGCAGATCATTTCTTCAAGCTTTAGATTGGGTTGGGTGATGCAACAACATAATGACGCAAAACACAATTAAATAAATAAATACTGAATGGATGAAAAATAAGGAAATGTGTGTTTTCCTGTGTCTTGACCTTAATTCAGTTGAGATGCTGTGGCACAAATGGACAATGATCAAGACGATACTGATAAACTGTAACAGATTTATGGGGAAGGATTCAAAGCTGGTAAAATTCTGCTGCAAGAAACATTTGCTAGAGGTTGAATTGTTGAAGGAGGAACACACTGTGAATGCATTCGATAAAAATGTGCAAATTACAATTGTTTCTATGATGTTAATTTAGTCAGATTGTGTTTGCCTACATTTTACAGGTAATTAATGCAGAGATCCAGTTCCTGTAGCTCATTTGGTAGAGCATAGCGCAAGGTTGTAGGTTCGATTCCCCGAGAACACATGATAAGTAAAAATTGATATATAGCCTCAATGCACTGTAAGTCGCATCTGCTAAATTCATAACTTTTTATTTATTAAAATTTATTTTTGAAGGATTCCATTCTTGTCATTGAAATGAACTTGAAATAAATCGGCGCTGATAAGAATACCTTTAACACAATGCACTTTCCATGAATAGGCTATTGTAAAAAAAAAATTATATTAACATGATCAAATCTTTGTTTTTCTACAAACCTGATTCCAAAAAAGTTGGGACACTGTACAAATTGTGAGTAAAAAAAGATTGTAATAATTTACAAATCTCATAAACTTATATTTTATAGAATAGAATATAGATATATCAAATGTTGACATTTTGAAATGTCATGGCAAATATTGGCCCAAATTGTATTTCATGAGAGCTACACATTCCAAAAAAGTTGGGACGGGTATCAATAAGAGGCCGGAAAAGTTAAATGTACATATAAAGAACAGCTGGAAGAACAATTTGCAGAGTGGCAGATTTTCTTAGAAGCCAATATGGGCAGAGGATCACCAAATCTCTTAATTTTAATGTTAATTAATTCATTACAGTGTTCCTGTGGCTCAGTGGTAGAGCGTTGTATTTACAGCGCTAAAGGTTGTGGGTTCAAATACCAGGAAGCACTTATTAGGTAAAAAATATTAGCCTGAATGCACTGTAGGTTTTTTTTATGTGAAATAAAAAGCTTTAGCAACATTATACACTATATCATTTAAAAGCTTAGAATCAGTATAATAGGCTAGTAAAATATTTCAAAACGTTACTGTTTTTGCTGTAACGTTAGCTACTTTATGATCAAATAAACGCAGGCTTGGTGAACAGAAGAGACTTAAAAAAAAAACATTAACAAGCTTACTGTTCAAAAACTTTTGGCCTGTATTGTATAGGTATAGGCAACTTTATTTTTTCTTTAATTTCTAGCTTTTAATTGGCTTAGAAATCTATAACTACTCGCCATTAATAAATAATAATGATTTGTTTATATACTACAAACACTTTTTTTAATCACATAAGGCGGCAGAATAGTTTCTATACTGTATTACATTCTATGTCAATTAGCAGTGCATTGTTCATATAATTTATTTATCACCTGCCTGGAGATGACTTGAAAATCCATATATTGTCGCAATCGTACAATCTTCGTGTTTCCAAAAGTTTCAGTTTTTCTGTGAAAAAAGTTGTTTCATACAGCGATAGCTCAGAGCCGTTAATATATTAAAAACGGCTCTGCGATAGCGGAACGCTTTTGTGCATATTAGGAGTTTCCTGTAAGGACTTTGTGCGCGAGAGCGCCCTCTGGCTTCGAGTATGAGTGAAACACACACTGCAGGAGAGTTTAGTGCTCCCTGATGCACATCTCGCCTTCTGGGTCCAAATAAAATATCAGGTCATGCGCAGACTATCATGTCTCATTGAGTTTTAATCTATATTTATTCACACCATCTCTTGAAAACCTTTATGCGAACCAACTGGACCGAAAACTGCGGGGGACGAATTTCGTGATATTAAAAGTGGGGGGGACACGTCTGCGCCCCCCGCGTAATCTACGCCCCTGCATACAGGATGTATTTTCCAACATGACAATACCAGACCACATACATACTGCATCATGGCTGTGTAGAAGAAGGACCCGGGTACAGAAATGGCCAGCCTGCAGTCCAGATCTGTCACCCATAGAAAACATTTGGCGCATCATAAAGAGGAAGATGTGACAAAGAAGACCAAAGAAGACAGTTGAGCAACTAGAAGACTGTATTTGACAAGAATGGGACATCCTATTCCTAAACTTGAGCAACTTGTCTCCTCAGTCCCCAGACGTTAAAAAAATTAAGTAATCAAAATTAAGTAATCAAATCCTAGATGTTTATTAAGATCCTTCTGTTATCTATTGAAACCCATAATAATATTTTACTATATGTATAATGTTTTTTTAAAGTATCGTTTAAATTATTTTTAAAGTAAAATTTTACACGTTTTCTTTGTATATTATGAAACTTTATTTAAAAAATGTATTGCATTTTTCATGTCACTGCTGGTATGTTTTAGTTCATTGGCTGAGACTGATTTTAACTGCACCCCTAAATTTATGATCAGGAAACCCCTCTCTCATAGTTACAAGTAGTCTAGATAGGTCACATCTTTTTGAGGTAAATTGTTTTGAAATGTCTGAACATCTGTGTAACATTGTTTCAGGGAACACATAATCCTCATATTTGGAGGAAGTAAACTACATTTTAGTACAGTTGTGCATTTTTCTTTTTTTGTATTTTAGTATGTCTTAGTGTGTTTTATATGCAAGATAATTCTGTAAAATTCGCTACCCGTCACTGCCAAAACATGGGATGTTTTGTCAAAAATTAAGTATAATGAATTATTCACAAATAAGATGTTATGATAGTTTTTGGTTTGCTATTCAAACCAATGATAATCAGTATGATCAACTTTTTGCCTTTTACAAAGACAATTAGACTCAAAATGCAACAAATCTCGTAAGGTACACTTGAAATATGGTTAAAAATGTAATTTTTATTTATTGACCTTAAAAAAATTAATAATCTAATTAAATTATTATTACTGTGTTTCAGTAGTGACAAGTTTATGGAGAGGACAAATATTCCAAAACTTTATGAAAATACAATATTAGAATTAACTGCACAATTAGAAATATGTATCTTGCATATTATAAAATTAACATTTACATTTTTAGGAAAAAAAGACTTTCCAATTCTGTAATGGCCCATATAGTTTAGATAAATTAACACTTTTATGCTCAATAATAATGACTCCTTGCAGGGATAAGTAGCTATCTTCAATCTAATTGTAATTGTAAATTGTAAGTCAGTAATATTTATTTATTTGTATATTTTATATGTAAACGACAGAATTATATTATCTTTTTTACTGAATTAATTTATCTTAATCATTTGGGAAAAAGACATACTCTTACCAAATATTTGATTAATGTCTGTTCAACTCTAAAACAACCCAAACACACAGAACCTCCAGTGACTTGACAAAAGCAAACTTGCGTCACATGGGCGGGGCTTAGTGAAGGGACAATTAGTACGCTTTATTAGTGCCACTGGTGTTAATTAGCTGATGGTACATGCCAGTGTACAGCTGCAGATTCAGCGTGTGCAGGTAGCTGCAGTGTCCAGGTGAATCATGGCTCGAACTGGGTTTTGTGATTCCAGGCAACTGTTGGACCTCCATATGGTGAGAGTGCTTGTAAAATCTCCACTTCAGTTCTTAGACCCGATGTGTAGATTGAATAATGACCAAAATGTTACCAACAGGAGATTTTGCCAGTTCACCAGTCTCTGCTACATTATTATGGATAACTGAACACATACTCAACGTATATTTAGTCGTGAGATCAGTTTGAATACTGACCTGGAAGGCAAGCTCTCATGGTTTACTTCAGTGCCGCCTTAGAATGTCAGCTTTTATTTTGCGTAAACCTTTGCCACCACAACCAAGAATGACCCATTCCTGCAGGTCTTCTACATGCATTGAAAACTGAAGTGCTAATGCCTTACAAGCTTATTTTGAATAAATGAAACCTTTTTGTGCTTTTGAAAGACTGACGACAGACCAGTGCCCCTGCGGACGTGGGCGAACTCCTGTGTTCTGAGGGAGCGCAGGGTGTTTGCTGAAGGAGAGGAGGTGGCACCCGGGCAGCACTACAAACCTGCACAGGAGAGTCGATGGGTAACTAACAGCTGCTCTTGTGTCATTATGTGCCAAGGTGTGGCTTTGCTACCATTTGTAACCTTCTCTGAGTGTAATGGATAGAAAACCAGCCCATTAGACCGGTAGATCTTCAAATGATGTGCCATCACAGGGTAGCATTTCTGTTTTTCCTCAAGGTCCGAAGAATTCCCATATCCGCAGAGGATGGGATCATAATGGACTACGCTCCACAGCATGAGTCAGGACCCTCAGGTAACCCGAGATGGCACTGCTCGAGTAGTCCATGATTTGGTACATCATTCTCAATTTAGTACATTTAAGTCTACCGCATTGATTTTTTTTTTTTTTTTAAACGAACTGGTTTTACACTGAAATCCAGAAAACCTGTTTATAGTTTTTCAGTAACGTTTATTTTTCTTGTGCAACAATGCTAGATGTCTATGAAGAGGAGGCTTTGCTGAAGTATCTGAACAGGTTGCCAGGTCCACCTAGTCTGCGAGAACTGATGCCCGAGCTTCTGCGCAGAGAAATGGAAGTAGCCATCAGTAAGCTGGGGCTCCTCTATGACAAGACCTATGCATGGGACATCTTTTCAGACATGATGGTAAGGATGACATGCAAAGTACTTTTTGCCAAGCCGATTTTTGGTCATCATTGTGGTCATGTGTTGGTTTCCTCTGCTTGCAGAGAAGTCAGCTACTATGCACTCTCCCAAACGCTGACCTGCCCAAGCATTTCAGTGACACTACGAGAGCCATCTTGGTGGACTGGATAATTCAAGTCCATGTAAGTGCAATATTCAGATTTGTTTTTCATTTCTGATCGTGAGTGGCTATGACTGAAGAGGAGCTGGCAAAGTTATCCCAAGAAAGTCAAAAGTTTGGAATTTTTGTGAGCGTGTACATTTGAATTTTTGCTTACAATGGCTGTAGTATTTTAATAAGCCAATATTGTGACTTAATATTTAAAATAAGTATTTGGTTTTAATTTGTCCTTGCTGAATAAGGATTAAAGTCCTTTTAGTGTTTCATGGTTTCCAGAAATATTAAGCAGCACTTTTTTTTTTTTTTTTTTTTGTTCAACATTGAATAAGAAATGTTTCTTAAACAACAGTTCTTAAATGATTTATGAAAGATCATGTGACACTGAAGACTGGAGTAATGGCTGTTGAAATCTATAGTAAAATAAAAACTTTAAATTAAATCATTTCACAATATTGTTCAGTGTTTTTAATCTCATGCAGCCTTTGTTTTTAAATCTTAACAGTGCTTAATATTAAGCTAAATATGTAATTGTTTGAATAAGGTGTTCTCACAGTCTCTGATTTTGTAAAAGATGCTTGTTTTCACCGCAGGAAGTGTTCCAGTTCTCGGAGGAAACGTTATATCTGGCAGTACACCTGATGAATCGAGCGCTAAGGCTCATCAAAGTGTCCATCTCTGGCCTGCAGCTTCTGGGTGTGGTTTGCCTTTTTCTGGCTGCTAAAAAAGAGGAATGTCTGTTACCAGAGGTACTTGAGTATTTAAACGAATGTTTAATGGAGAGTTGACACGGTTAACATGGTAATGTTTGTCAGGTGTCGGAGCTCTGCTATCTGATGGAAAACACCTACAGTAAGAAACAACTGCTGCGGATGGAGAGGAGGGTTTTAACTGGGCTCAAGTTTGATCTCTATCACTGTCCTCCTCTTCATTTTCTCCTCATCTCTGCTTCCATTGCACGCTGCAGTGACAAGGTCTGTTAGCTTCCCTTGTGTAAAGTACACTTTAGCGTACTTTTATTACAGATGTTTTGAAATGTATTTAATTGTGAATGTAATGCGATCTGCTTTTATTTATATGTGTATATATATATATATATATATATGTATATTATTATTAATAATAATAATGTGTGTGTGTGTATGTGTGTTTTGTTTTGGGTTTTTTTTTTTTTTTTTGGTACTATCGTTCTTCAAAATATCGTCTTGTGTAATACAGAAGGATGTTGTTCATGCATGTTTAGTCTCCCCATTGTTCAAAACCAAACTGTTAATTTTTGGGTGAACTGTCCCTTTAAGCTGCTTTTTAAGTACTTAGAAGATTATAGAAGTACACCTTTTAAAACAAAGGAAATGCCTGATTATGCTGTCCATTTATATTTGTATGAAAATATGGTCTTCAAACGTGTCTGTTCAGGTGGTCTGGATGGCACGATACCTGTTGGAGCTCTCTCTGTTGGAGGGGCATTGTGTGGTGTATCTGCCTTCCCAGCTGGCAGGTGCTGCCCTCCGCCTGGCCCGCAGTATCCTGCAGGAAGCTCCCTCTCCTGATGGAGAGATGGCCTGGTGCATTGCCTCCAGTATCCACATAGGAAGGTCAGGACCAGAAGCTCTTCAGTACTGCTCTCAAGAACTGTTACAGACTGATTTCTTTAGAATTGAGGATTAAGATTTTCCTTTATATTCTGTTGAAAAGGACTCACAGTGACCTCTAATGATCACTATCAGTCATTATCAAGTTTAGACCTATTTTTTTTTTTTTTTTTTTTTTTTAAATCCGCAATTTAAAAATTGTTGAAACGGATTTGAAATATAGCTCCATCTTTACTCTTTTATTTCCTCCCACTATGTCTGATGCAGTGAAGCAGCTCTCCTCAGTATAATGCAGATCATGGCCACTGCAGCAGCGAGAGCACATGCTCGTGAGACCCGTGCCACTTTCATCAAGTTCTCCACTATACAAACTCTTCATGTCAGCATGCACCCTGCCCTGAAAGCTGCCCCTGGCCTACTGGGCCTGTCGTGCCCTCAGACGTGATGCTCTCTCAACACCAGAGAGGATGCCAAACGAGGTTGCATTACTCTGCTACTGTAGGAAGGGGAAGAAACGCTGAATATGGCCAGTCGGGAGGACTGTGTTGCACTGGAAATCAATGAACATCAGAGCTGGAGAGGTGCTTACTCTATTTGAACTGAATTGTTTTCTGTAACTTTTTATAGTAGTCTTAAGTCAATGAATGTAAAACAAAAAAGAAAAGCTTGTATTTATGTCTTTTTGTAGCTTTTAAGTGTTTATCAATGCTTCGTTGAAGAAAAATTAAATAATGGAATATTATATCCTATGGAATTAAAGCAATTTGTAACATGTACTATTTTTAAGTGTTTTTGAATGTGATTTTCCAAGTTTAAGACTGAAAAATAAAAATGGATCCATCTTCACAAACTGCAGTGCAGATTCAGTTTTTCACACTGTATATTATATTTTTTTTTTGTGCACATGCTTCAGTGCTCTCCATTTTTCAGTGACCCTGCAAAGTTGCCAGATCTGTATGCTAATGTCTGATTAAATGGGTATTTTTTTTTTTTTTTTTTTTCAGTTGTAGCTCTTACATACGATACATGACATTCAACAGACCCTCCCCCCCCCCCCCCCATTAAAAAATTAATTGTAAAAATATGGGTAAAGGGCCAGACAAGATTACATCGCTGGATTTAACTAAAAAGGGCTTGTTGCGTTGAGTTTGTGCTTGACCTTTGCTGCCAGGCCTCTGTTTGCCCGTAAATGTTAAGTTTCGTACAGAAGACAAAAATCTACATTCCGAGCAAAATCAAGAAAATGTACCTTCATTACGCCGGAAAATATGGACTTGGCAACTCAGTGTATTTCTGACATCAACCGAAAAGAACGCAGTTTATCTTTGGGCGTCTGTGCACAGTACCGAACATGTGCGCGCAGCTCCTCTATTCTCCTCCCTCACATGTCCGCGCACACCCGCGCTGCCGATTGGCTGACGGGAGCGCGCTGCGTCATTCCGCGCTGGGAAAACCACGTGGCGATGTAGTAGAACTGCTGACCTCGCGAGCGCTGGCACATTTTACAGGCGCGTGTGAGAGACAAGATTTCACGGAGCGAGGCGTTAAGCGTTTCCTCCGCGCGCCTTGATTTCTCCGGATTTTTGCTCCATAGTTTAGTCTGCCGCGCATATTTCTTTGACTGCCATTATGTTTCAAACATTGCACTCTTATCAGTTTCATTCATCAGTTCCATGCCCCACTTGCCCATTTATAATGGCCAGAATGACAATTAGTAATCTAAATGCACTCATAAATGATAATCAACAGTAACCACAACAACAAAAAAACCGTTACGATAATGCATTTGTTCTTAACAGCAACAACCAGATAAATATAGGCTTTTTATATGGATATTTATTTCTACATTAATTTTTAATGTAAAATCTTTGTAGAATTATTGTATATTTTGATTAGCATACGTTGCTCGAAACGGATCAAGCTAAAATATTATAACTGTAAGCGAGTGCAATGAAGATACATGAACACTTAATGGCAAAACAACAACAACAAATATTATAATTGTTAAGCTGTAAGCGGGGCATCAGACAGGGGGCAATAGTAGGGCCCAAGGGGGATATAGTGATTATTATTATTAATATGACTTATAAGGTGTTTTGTTTTTAGGGGTTAACCCCCTTGGAAGTGTCCTGCAAGTGTTAACTGGTCCATATGCTTCCTGTATTTGACTCAACAGATAGTCAGCGGTCAGACTCAGGATTACAAAATAGCTAACACTCTGACAGCCAAATGTAGTCACACTAATACGTGTATTCTTCGCTACTCCTCCTCTTGTTATGTTTCGTGTCCGTTCAGTCCCGTCCCGTCAGACCGTCTCGTTCCTCCTCTCCACGTGCCTGATCACAGGATTGGCCATGCCACTTATTCCCTTGCGTCACTGGTGTTTGGGGCGGGGTAACGTGGAATCTCTTTGCCGCTATTGGTCCGATGGCGTGCCAACCAGCCAAACGGGCGTGCCCCAAGCATGCGGGGCGGGGCTTACTGCAGGTGGAGCTGTCAGTCTGCAATTTTGAAGAAGGGGCTGGAGGAGGTTAAACAACCCGAGCTGGAAACGATCAGAAAAAGTGCAAGCAAAAGTAATGTGTCTCGTCCACGCTGGGTGGTCACCCCTGTCTGCGAGATGACGGGAGGTGCAGATTGCCCCTGGACAGGTAGTTAGGAGTGTGTGGTGCTCCCCTGGACGGAGAAGAGCCCAATACTCGCGACCAGGATCAGTGTTGTACATAAGGTAGGCAATGCTGATGTGATATTCAGATTTGACTCATCCTGCGAACAAACGCGGTCTTATGCTCTATAGCAGCTTATCTTTGCCCATTTCTACTGATAGGTTATCTGTTTGACTGGATATCGCAAGATCTGTCGTTAACTGCACGTAAATGTTGTCTGTGCAGTTGGTAAAGCAAGTTATTTGTGGTGTCAACAGGAGGAAGTAGAGACTGAGCTCTGCTGTTGTTGTAGTATTACATAACGGTCAGGGAAGGGAGGGCTCAGAGCTCCATGTGTGTGAGTGTGTGTTTAAGTTTGTCTGAATAAATAACCTTCCTCCTGGCAGGACAATTCATGCCACAGACCTACCGAGAACTAGTATATGAAACACAATGAAAAACAGTAAAGCAAAACAAAGTGCTTAAATCACTGTACAATATGTGGCGTATTGCTTATATAAAACGGATTGAATAGCATTTTGACGGAATAGCACAATTAAATAATAAAAATTGTGATTTATTTTATTTTTATTCTTGTCATTAGTCGAATAGTAAAAATATTTCAGGGGGGATGGTGTGGTCAGTTTCTCGGAGGGGGCGGGGGCGTGGTGGTGGGGTGGGGGGGGGGGGGGGGGGGGGGGTTGTCCTATAGCCAATAGCCAATTGCCAATTTTACATAATGATTTCAATATTTGTTCCCAAAAGGTTTTTGTTTAATGAAAATTTTGCCTTATTAAATGAACTATTATTTACAAGCCTTTTTTTCTGGTGCCTGAAATGGAGGACTTTTGGTCAATATTTTGATGACTGTGTTTTTGTGCTGGTAGTGCTGGCACCTTGTCTGGTTTAGGAATGTCATGGATAAATATTGATGACAATAAACCCGCCAGTAGGTGATAGCAAGTCCATGTTTTAAGAAATGATATAGAATCCAACGATTTGTTCAAAACGGCTGATTCAGAAAGAAGCTAAACAAATGAGTCCATCTGAATGGACTGTGGAGTCACTTGTTCACCTGATTCGTTCAAAATCTGATTCATTCAAGGAGCGAAACACCGTGTTGTTATGCACTGGTGTATAAAATTAATAGCACACTTGTGCTTGTGCAGAAATATTTGAAGATACGCAGAAAAGTACACTGCTTGTGAAACAAATATAAAAACATAAAAACTCATACATGGGTATCTTTTTCTTTCATTGCTTGAATTATTAACTAACTGTATTCTAACAGGCTTCATCACGCAATTAATGCTTTTGGACTTTCAAGACGTGTTTTTGAGATTCCAAAAAGAGTTTTGTTTGTTTTTTGCAAAGTCGGTGACTCGATAATGTCAGCTTTACTATCGCCTCTCAATCTGTCTCACATACAGCGCAAGAACACTATGTCAGGGAATTTCTTTACATTACAATCAAGGAAAAATCATACATTTTCTGTTGTTTTCTTTTTAAAGAACTTCAAAAGTTGGACTTCCGCTTAGGAGCAGCTTGTTACAGTACAGAATTCTGATTGGCCAACCACCGCTATCTAGTTTGTGAATTATCATAAGTAATTTAGAGATATCATTTGCATGGTAAGTTTTAAATAATACACATAATATTCTAAAGCGGATGGTTAGGGGGGATGGAGGTTTGATCAATGGGATGGTTTTTGTCAATTTATTTGAACCAGGGGGATGCCACCCCCCGCATCCCCCTCAATTCGAGCCCCGGTAGTAATAGAGTAATACTGTAGTTGCTTTTAATAATGAGAATGAGAATGAACAACAAATAAATTCCTTTAATAAGTATCTATACTTATTTATGTATTTATTTTTGTCATAACTATGCCATGATGGCAAACATATAAATAAATACAAATAAAATAGGGCTATAAAATAGAGTGGAATGGATTTCGACAAGAGATCACATAGCAAACGTTCCAGAATTGTTCCAAAACATCTCTCCATTAGAAAAACATGCGATGTTCACCCTTTGTTGACATATAAATGAAGCATTGTGCAATTAAACTTTTCAGTTTATCAGTGCTACTGATCAAACATGTTTGTATGTAAGGACCTTGAGAACTAACTCCACGTCCCATGTCAGAAATAGATAAATATATTCTGCATGAGGCCACTGTCTGCCCAGCTCTATCTCTCTGTTTTCAGGGCCCGGGATGCCCAAGGAGCCAAGAGGAGATGCCCAAGGCTGTGAAGGGGAGAGGGAACACACCTCCCGTCCAGCAAGTAAAAACGCTAAAGACAAAAACAACAGCGCTGCTCTTTTGGCCTCTAGAGCAAGAGCACACGCTGAACAGGAAACAAATGGACGTGACTCCCGCTGCTCTGAGAAAGACTCTGGTTACTCGGGTGAGTATTGATTGACAGTACTACTGTTATATTCACTCCCGAAGAGACTCAGTCAGTTCACACTGACCACAAAGCAATCCCTCCCCAGGTTTCTGTTAATGTCTCAACTTCTGATTTTCCGTACCACTCAGTTTAGTATATGCGTTGTCACTAAAATCAATCTCACCTGGTAGTCGAAAGATCTGGCAATTGGAATGACTCCTGTAGTGAATTCTCTGTAAAGAAAATCCAAAAAGCAAAAAGTAAAATTCTACATCAGTGGTGACAGTAATCCAGTAGGGTCCAGGTGTAATTCTTTTTCCATGTTCCGCTCCATTTTGCACACAGCCAGGTCCTCAAAGCTTTCAAAGTATACTGAAGCACAGATGGATGAGTTCGACACATATGTATTACCACCTTCTGGACTCGTTCTGTCTCAACATTCATCTCGCGGCTGTGCTGTTGTTCGCAGACACATAAGGCCAAAGTATACTTCGGCCGTCTGTGTTCCAGGACGGTCCTTGCACTGTCCGTGTGACATAATTTTGGATGATGTCAGGATGTCGCGCTCATGTCGTTCCAAACCCGTAAGATCTTTATTCATCTTCAGAACACAAATTGAGATATTTTTTTATGAAATCCAAGAGCCTTCTAAACCTGCATATACAGCAATGCAAATGACACGTTCAAGGCCCAGAAAGCTAGTAAGGGATATCGTTAAAGTAGTTCATGTGACTAGAGCCCGACCGATATGGGTTTTTGGGCGCTGATGCCTATACTGATATTAGGGAGTAAGAAAAATCCAATATCAATAAAACCTTTTGGTTTATGATATGAAGAGTTTATTGCAAAAACCGATAAACATCACTTTAAAAAAATTGCCGTGCAAAATTCTTCACATATAGCACGATCTGAAACCTAAACATATTTTGTCAAAAAAGACAGTATTGTCCAATTTCAAGGCAGCTTACAGGTTTAGTTCCCCCAAAAATGAAAATTAGCTTGTGTTTTACTCGCCCTCGAAGTACCTTAGGTGTATATGACATTCTTCTTTAAGAGGAATCTAGTCAGAGTTATATAAAAATTATCCTGGCTATTCCAATCTATATCGTTGTTGTCAGCGGTTGTTGCAGTTTAACAGTCCACATCTCGTCAAATAAAGCTTGTGCATTCATAATAAAAAGTGCCTCAGATAAATAAAGGCCCCCTGTAGCGAATACATTTGCGTTAGGCAAAACTTAACTCAGAACATGAAACTCTCAACGGAGAAGAAACTAAAGTAATAGAATAGAAGTAACATTTGACGAGACTAGGTGGCGTTTCTTCTCATCGTGGCTAAGTAGCAGCAGGCATGCACGCCAAAGCATGCTGGAACCGCGCTCAAAGAACGCCAAAGATTAATGGCAAACATGGCTGAAAGTGAATACTAAAAGCCAAAGGGTAAGTTGGTAAAAGCATGGCTACATGCCATGACCAAAATCTAAAGAACTAAAAGGCCAAAAGCAAGCATGACTAAAAAGCAAAATTGGATAGTGTCCTGAGTATTTAAACCGGGCTGTGGGACACCTCCCAAATGGTGTCTTAACCAATTAGATATTGTCTTTGTTCAGGGCATTGTTTATTCCTCCTT
Organism: Carassius auratus; assembly: GCF_003368295.1. Classification (NCBI taxonomy): domain Eukaryota; kingdom Metazoa; phylum Chordata; class Actinopteri; order Cypriniformes; family Cyprinidae; genus Carassius; species Carassius auratus. The sequence continues at coordinate 18,554,144 of NC_039260.1, read as the reverse complement.
CCCATCCATAAATCAAATGTTATCTTATCAATCACCTTGTCCGAATTTTACCACTCTTACAGAGTATAATTTTGGACATGATTCCTATAACAAGAATATGATACATTTGACAAAGACTTGATTGGCAGAAACGTTTCATGCAAGAAGATTTAAACAAACACATACTAAACATGAATACGAACCTTTAAGCTATTCAGTATTAGTTATTAAAAAGACATACACAATAAGTGATTAGAAACATGATAGTCAGATGTGTGGGTTACATGATATGGTATGATATGGAGTTAAGCAATGACCTGCTATTCGTTTATAAGTCTTTTTGAGTTCATTTTGGTGCATCTAAATCTGTAAAAGACCGTTTCTGTGCCATTCTTTGAACATGTTCTGTGGAGACCAGAGGTTAAAAGGTCTTCTAAAGGAATTTCAGTCTGGTTCTTTTCTTCTAGGTGGGGGAAAGTCAATCTAAAGAGCTTGTGATCATGATTACTATCATGGATTTACATGTGATGGTCATGCTGTGCATCAAATTTGCCCCAAATTTGACAATCTCCTTTCTGAATTGGAATTGTCAATAATTGTTCTGTTGTTCTAATGTTGAAAGCTGCTCAAAGCTGCTAGTTGGTCAACTTGCTTCAGACTCGTGACGCTAGGATTTTATTTACAACATCCTGTGTCTTGAGTCTTTCTGTGGAATTCAGCTCCTCATGTTTCAACCGTGCTCCCGATCGAATCTTTAATTTGTCTGGTTTGCTCTGAAACCCTACAACCGGCGCTGCTTCAGTGTATGACAGTCAGTGGAAGTGAGAGAATAGTGCCTTTATTCATCCTCCAGAGCCGTCTGTGGCACGTTTTATTATGAATGCGCAAGCTTTATTTGACCACTTGTGGACTGTTCAACTGCAACACCTGCTGACTACAATGATATAGCTTGGAATAGCCAGGATAATTTTTTTTAATAATTTCGACTAGATTCATCTGAAAGAAGAAAGTCATATACACCTAGGGTGCTTCGAGGATGAGTAAAACACAAGCTAATTTTAATTTTTGGGTGAACTAACCCTTTAAGTTCAAGTTTTACTGTAGAAGTCGATAAAGGGCACTTGTTGTTTTTGAACAGAAGCTGATAAGAATCTTGCAAAAGCAGCACTTTACAATGGTGAGGTAAAAGCTGTTCCCTGTATTGCGTAATCACAACCATACCATCTATGATCACAACAACAACGTTTGTCAGGCGTCTACATGTTCAGTTGAGGAGATTACAAAGATAAAATGAGTGTTTTTGTTTAACTCTAAACATGAAATATGGGGTTATCTGCTTTTGTTATAAAATACAATTTTAATATATACAAAATTATAATTTCAATTAACTTTATTTCTGTAAGTTACCTGTAGGCATATTTGTTTAAGTTATTATTATTTATCAAAACAACCCAACTGCAGTGACTGATACTGGGATGCAAAAAAAAAAAAAAAAAAAAAACCAAGCTTGATTTCTGATTTCTTTTATCTGTTTTTGCTAATTAACTCTTCATATATCGGCAGGTATTCTGTATTTGTATATTATATTACTCTCCGTTCATGTGTCAAAATTTTTGACTGGTATTGTATATAGAATACAGTATATACATAAACAGAACACAAACACATTTTAATAATAATAAAAAAAATATTTTCTGTAAAATAGAATTTCTGGTAAGACAAGTCAAAAAAAGAACATGAGAATTTGTATTTTATTTTTATTCTTTTTGCAGTTTAATATGCACAGACACTAGTCTATATTGTGATTTGATTTAAGTGTAGGGACCTGCTTTTTATTTATTCGTCAAAAATATGACAAATTCTGTGTTATACAGTAAATTCTGTTTTTTTGACTAAATTCCATCGTGCATCGTGGAAATCATAGGGCTCTGTTAATTTATCAAATGAATATGATATGATAAGAGTAAAAGACGGGGACATTGTGTATTTACTTTATAGCATTGAGTCTCACTAACTAGATGACAATGTAGCATTTAAATCACCATTCAACCTCTTGCTTTTGTATTTCTCTTTCTTTGTTTCCCATCTTTCCTCTTGCCTTTTCCCTTTTTTTCTCTTCCATCCAATGCCCTTTCTCCTCCTACTGCTCTTTTTCTTTCTCAGACACTGGCTCAGACTCCTTGCAGACTTATGCAGATGGCCAGCAGAGCAGTGTGAATGAGCCTCAGGTCCACAAGGGTCCCCTGCAGGGAAGCAACATACTGGTGTCCGGGACGAATGAACTCACCCCTATATTCATAATTAAGAATGTGGTGTTGAAGCAGGTAAGTCAATCCTGAGACTGTCCAGTTCCAAAACACTTTCAGGTTTCCTTTTCATTGTATGTAGAAAGTAGACAACAAGGCAGCCCATTTTATTTTAAACCAAATCTAAAGATAAAATTAATTAGGCAGAAGTATAAAAAAGGTATAAAGGTAAGAGGAGTACGAAGGTTCTAAGTGCTAGTGATGAAGAGAGTGGAAGTGCGTCACATAGAAAAGAACAACATCGTATAAAATAAGTAGTTGTGGGCCGTTATCGGCGTTAACGTGCTGCGTTAACGCGAGATTCTTATCGGGCGATTAAAAAAAATATCGCCGTTAATCTATTCTCAAAGTTGGGTTGGGAGCTGGGTTTATACTAAGCAAGCTATTATGACTTTCACCTTGATATTTTATATAACTGACTCGCTGAGGTGCGCACGAGAGATAGAGAGCCGCGTATCACGGACAGCGACACTGAACCGAGCTCTCTTCTGCGAAGTTCACCTCATAGTTCCTCCTGCTCCTGAACGAACAAATACAAATCGCAGTTTGAACGAACAAAAAGATGTGAAAGAGCCCAATTCAGTACTCGCGGTGTTCTGGTGTTCAGGGCTCACGCAGAGAAAGGCGTCTCAAAACACTTGAACATCGAATTTGATTATTTTGCTCTTGTGCCGACAAATACATACAAAATATGTCAAAATATCCACCTTGGAAATTATGCTCGAAAAAACGGTCAGTTATTTCTTAAGTGAAAGTAAACAGTTGAGGAAAAAATGGGATGTGTATTATATTGGATGCGTCTCTTAAAGGGGCCGCGCCTAATTTAGCTACTGGCTGCTGTAATGTTAATCCAAGAAAATGAAAATGAAAATCACTCACTGCTCTTGACTGCATTACTTTGTAGTTTTAACAGTCAAACCAAAAATTATTCAGACACAAGATATAATTTTTGATATATATATAGCAAAAATGTAATAATGTGAGAAATGTTGAAGGTGTCTGAATAAATGTAGGTTTGATTGTATATTTCATTTTTACATTGAAGACTATCCAGAGCTATTTTACATTTAATTATTTGCCTTCTGTACCTTGACACCTAAAAACCTGAAAAAAACTTAAACATTGGTGTGAAACAGGTGTAAGGTTGTTCGTGGAATTAGTTTACAGCTTTTTCAAGCACTTTGTGATGCATTTTGGAAACAGGAGATGAGCCCCTTTTCTAATGCACCACCTAGCTTGATAAACCCCTTCTCAAAGACTTACTGTTTGTCAATTTTATTTGGGTAACATATATTCTGAATGCCTTCGTCAGAATTCCAATGAGCCATTTTAATCTAGATTAATCTAGATTAATTTCAAGATCACAGTGAGATTAATCAAGATTAAAAAAAATTAATCTATGCCCACCTCTAAAAATAAGACATTGCTGTGAAATGTGCTACAAAAGACACCTTATTTACTTGTGATTTCTTGTTGTCAAACTTCTCTGTACAAGAAGGAATTCTTTCTCTTCTCCTCTTTTTCTTTTTCCCAAGCCTGGGCAGTCTGGTCAGGACCACATCATTCCTTCATCTCTGTCATGGGATGGAGGTGCTACAAGCAGTCAGGCTCCCACCCACGTCCTCTTGCTGCAACAGCCTGGCATTAATCACAGCACCCCATTGCACATCCTCAAACCCCAGCCACAGAGATCTGAAAGCAAGGGTGTAAAGAAGAGCAAAAACACTTACCTCCCAATCCTAAACTCCTACCCTCGGATTGCACCTCACCCATGTAAGAAAACCCCAGAGAAACCCACGGCCAGTAGAGGAAGTAACACCGAGGAGCACAGCCTGAGTAAGAGAGTATGCACAGAGGAAAAGAGAGATGAGGTGTCCACAACCACACAAGCGCCCAAGCAACATCTGCACAAAAAGCCAGAGAACAACTTGCTGTTGCAATCTCATTCCCTCCCTCTGTCTGCAGGCCGTGAGACACTTTCTGCCTCTCACCAGCACCAGAGCCCATGCCGCCCATCTAGTCCCTCTGCCTCTCTCAACGTGAGCTCTCCATCCATCTCAAGCACTCAGACGCTTTCCCCACCCTCTTCCAACGACCTCATCCAGGGCAGAAAAGAGCCCCATAAGCATTGCCCAGAACCAAATACCGGCTCTGGCAAAGGGTCATACAACCTCAGAGGGACAGCACGTCAGCGTCGCTTCCTCAACACAGTGGAAATTCTGAGTCAGCTGGGACTACTGGACATCACCTTAAGGACGCAGGATCTGCTGCGGCAAAATGCGGCTACTGAACGAGACATAGCCCAGCTCCGCCAACATGCCCATCTGCTTTTCCAGGCCGCCCAAGCAGGTGCTGATGCTCCGGCTGCCTGGGAGAAGCTCCAACAGGTCATGGCTGAGTCTGGGCACTATCCCAGCCTCAAGTGTCTACCTACAGACAGCAGCAATGGAGGGTCTCAATCAAAAGTACAAGTCGAGGCAGCCACCAGCACCAAACCTGATACTCCTGTGGTGTACAGATATGGACTTAATGGCACTGAAGAGGTGGCGCCCCCATCTCCTCTTCTAGCTCCAAATCCAGATGCAGAATGGCAGTCCACAGGTCAATACGATTTTGTCAGTTATAACACCACCACTTCTGAGCAAATCAGAGTCTATAGAGGAACCGTGAGTCCACCAGATGATCCAATAATGCCTCCAGATAGCTCTACACATGGAAACCTGCTTTAGACTGCACCCAGAAACCTGTTGAGTTTCAGCAAGGGAGACTTCTCCCTAGATAGTATCTCAAACATGATTTCAGAGATGTTATCATTTCCCCAATATTCTCCATGGTAACTCAGGGCTGTGCTCAAAGACACCCTCTTGGCTGCGCAGCGTGCCATCTTCCCGTCTGTCACATTTCTATTTATCTGCATCAGCAATCACTCAAAGTGTCTGATGAGAGCTATGCGGAATTTACTGCTCATGCTACAGACTGCCACTCATCTATCTGCATCAGTCATCCTGCCCCGTAATGGAATCAAGAAGCAACTTCAGGTTTTCAGTGGCCATTTGCAAATGTTTTTGATAGCAGCACTTCATGTACAGTCGATCACAGAGTAATCAAAAATGACAGCCTGTTTCCTACTTTGCTGATTTATATTAGAGACTAGTTTAATAATTTGTTTTTGTCACAGCATGTAGCATTTCTGAAGAACGTGACTGTGAATGGTAATTTGCAACAATGTGGTAATAATTAGTGATGAGTTTCCCTCCGTGAGGCCTTGTCACTTAAAGTAAAGAAGGATGGTGCTCGAAGGTCCCGAAAAGTCCACACATGCAAAGACTCGGTGTAAGAATTATCCCCAGAGTGATCTTGCTAGAGACCATGGAGCTTTTGTTCTTCTATGCAGTGCGCACTTCATTAATCTCATTGCATTGATCTGTTTGCTTTATGTCTTCGTCTTTGACCGTGGACCAAGACACCCATTACTCAAGCCTTTTGAATTGGGTTCACTGAGATGAAGGGTCAAATTTGAGTGTTAATAAGAGCTGTATTTTCCATTCATTTGATCACAGATCATGACGTCTTTGTGAGCTTTCTTGTGTTAATAGTGTTTTGTGCCAGCCTTAATGTATTCTGCAACATCTTTATATTTCTTCCCCAATTGTCTACTAAAGCACCAAGCTTTTTGGCACATTTTTTTGATACTCTTGACATGACACTAATATTTTATTTGTTGTTGTTGTGGTATATTTCCTTTTATTTACTTACTGAGTATTTTTGAGTAACAGAAGTTGTGTATGAATTGGTTTGTGTCTAAAGAAACTGTCAGGCGCACACAGATATTTTATAGCATTGTGCTGTCACTCACAAAATTGTGCAAATCATCATTGCATATTTGTTTATGAAAGTTGGATAAATTAATTAGGTTTTCAGCGTTAAGTACTTCATAGGTTAACACGTTTTATGTTTCAGTAGAGCAGACTTTTAGATATTTAGAAAGGTCTGCAGATTCCACTTGGGCAAGACTGTTTAATAACCTCAAGAGTTCTTCTTTGTGACTGATTTTTTATTCCTTCATTAGCTCTTTAATTTTCTTTTTTATAGATATTGATGGTGTGTTTGTACACAGCAATGATCTTAAGTCCAAATAAATGGCAGTACAGGACGGAGGTTCTGAGCTGTGTGTGTGTGTGTGTGTGTGTGTTTGATGGCCTGGTGAAGCGAATAATGAGTTTGTGTTTGAAATGAATGGCATGCTATGACATGATCGATATTTAATCAATATCTGCCCGTGTAGCAGCACAAGAAAATACAGTATGTTATGCAATTCTAATACATTTGAAGAATGTTTGTGTAAGCTACATTCTGACATAAGTGGCATCAAAAAGAAGATGAAAGTGTGTGGTGTATGATACTTTCAGTGTTTCCGCACAGAATGTTTGATGAAGACAGAATCATTGCAAACGTTACTCTATTAAACTACATGCAGATGCAAATAAAAAAGCTTAATTAAAAGGCCTTTGGTTTGTTTGTACATACATTTAATGCCACATTTGTTGAAAATGAATACATTTGGTCTTGCTGTGCTCCTACTTGGTCCTTTTCAGAACTGTGATGGAGTTTTCAGGGTCACATGACCCCCCCCCCCCCTCCCCACCTGAAGAGTTTAACAGTTTTTGTGGTCTTAGATAAAAGACACATTTGCATGAAACTTACATTAATTGTCTAAAGCTGTCTTATCTGCCCTAACAGTTACTTAACATGATGAATTCTAAAGATTAGACTTTTTGCAAGGACCTGTGACTTGAAAAATCATCACTATCGAAAGAGAATGGCAAAATACTTGAAAAAGACAAACAGCTCGTCTTGTACAGCTTCTCCTCAACTGCAGCTCTTCACATCTCCTTTTCATCAAACACACTTTGAAGTGTTTGATACTGAAATCCTGTGAACTGTTTCCAAGGCAACCCTCAGAATATAACAACAGGCAGATTTAGTTATAAAGCTTTTATTTATTTGGCTTCATTTACTTAAGCGTGCACTTTCAAGTATCTAAATGTATAGTGCATCAACCATACCCTGGTCTCCCCATATTATAAGAAAACCCAGTCAACCTGCAGTATAATTTTACATGCATTTTATTGATGCTGTGTTTCCCCTCATATTAAATGTTTTCCAGACATACACTTACAACATAACTAATTTTTAAACAGCATGATTGCAAAATTAATAACAACTTTGCAAGGCACTGTCTGGATGTCACTTTATACTGTAAAAGTATATAAATATAAAATGTTAAATGGTATTGTTGGAGATCTTTGATTTGCAGTTAGACCACACCACTATTGCATGATTCAACCGTAGCATATTTGTCAGCTAAACATTAAACCATTCGATCATCCAAAATTGAAATGGTCATCATTACTCATGTTGTGCAAAATCTGCATGAGAAGCAACTAAAAAGAAGATATTTTGAAGAATGTTGGTTATCAGCCAGTTGACTTCCATAGAAGGAGAAAAATACTATGGAAGGCAATGGCTAGTTTCACCCGTTTGGTTACCAGCATTCTTCAAAATATACATACATGACACAATTTTCAATTTTGGGTGAATTTGGGTTAATTCTGTGAACTTTACTTAAACGTACAGTATGGGCTTTTTGGCCACCAGGGGTCACTCAATCAAAATAATAACATAAGACGTACTTTGATGACAATTAGTATTTTGACAATCACGTCATTTCGAACGGAGAGATAAATGAATTATGAGACCCCTATCAAATCAATATTCCATCTAGCTAGTAGTAATATATGTTAAAAAAACACGGTCGCCTTTAGATAGTGATAGTGAACTGCATTTGAAGCTACTTTATCCAGCTAGATATAGAACAAATGTAGATTTACATTATACTATACATGAGAGCTAGTCCATCTGCGTTTTACACAAGACATCATCGTTTCACAAAATATATGGATAGATACAGTTAGCTGAATGAATGCATACCTGTTTATCAGAATGCAAGCGAGTTCGGCATCTCTCTGTAGTTTCAGCTTGTCACAAAACTCTATCTTGGAAATGCAACTCCAATATTTACCCGTGTCTTGTTTCTTATCTTGTCCCAAAAACCTTCTCGGGTCATTTATTTCACCCGTGCGTTTGCGCTTCACAGAAAGTGCAGGCAAAGCATAATCATGATCCATAACTAAGTTATTGCTTGAGGTATAAATACGAATATAAACAATATAAATATAAAATATAATAGTCTCGATCAAGGCTAGCTACTACTTTTTCTTCTTCGTCTCGTCTTTGCTTCTGTTCACCTTTGTATTTGGCGGTTCCGCAGGAAGTTAGATAAAGTAGAGGGGTCAAAGTTTATATGACGCCATAGACGGGCGACAAAACGGAAATAAAGAAACGTGCCGTGTCTTCTAATTAAACTATAATTTTCTCCGGTTTTGAAAGTTCGTGGAAACTGTCGGGATAATGTAAGTACACAACTAAAAATATATATAACATAGATATAGTGATTTCTGCTATTTTTAAAGCAGAAAAATTACATATTGCGCCTTTAAGCATGGTATAACAAAATTGGATTTAAGATTAGTAAAGTTATGCCAAATTTCTACATAGTTATTGAAAGTAGTTTTACCTTTATGAAATTTGACTGTTCTTGATATAGGTTAGTCCATAAACTTTAATTTATATATATATATATATATATATATATATATATATATATATATATATATATATATATATATATATATATATAATGTTTAAGTTTTATCATTTTAATAAATTATTTAACAAACTAAATTATACTAAAGTAATTATATATGCTGAGACAGGCAGCTGTAAAAAGTCAAGCTATTAAAGAAACATTCTTTTTTAAAGATGCTTTATTTAAAACAAAATAAAATATTTTACAAACGTGAAGGCACAAGGACAGTGCAATAACCAGCTGATTATGTGAATTGCTGATTATATTACAAAGATCACTAAAAACAAGTGGAAATAAACAGCAAGAGTTTGCACCTTCAGAAATAGGGAAAATAATGTTTTTCGGTTTATTCAAACTTTTTTTTTTTTTACTTTGTACAGCACTTGACAAAGACTTCCATCTCTGTGATGAGGGTATTTTCTTGTATTTGAGTTTGTTGCTTACAGGTGACAGGGAGGTTTTTGTCAGGACTACACAGGTGACGCCAGCGCTGTCAGGACATGCAAACACAGTTAAAAAAATATTAAGTCTGGTTTAGTTATGCAGTTAGGGTTAGCTTTAGTTAAAGGGATAGTTCACCCCAAAATTGTAACTGATGCCAATTTTCATATGCGATCATGACATAGTTCCAATGGATGACATTGGGCATATACAAAGCTCCAGTGAGAATGCTAGTCTTGCGAGAACCAAGTTTTGTTTACAGAAGTGGAAAACCAGTCTCCTGTTGTTTTATATTGAAATCCTCTTTTGTTTTGCTTTCTCCTCTGCGCTTCCGCTTCTGCTTCCACATTTTTAATTTTTTTTTTTGGGAGAACTATCCTTTTAAATATTTAAACCTACAGTCCTGCCTTCATGATATATCAGTGGCTTGTTCATCTTTTGAAACATTAGGGATGAACATGATTAATCTCACCTGTTTTAAGCTTCCTTTTACAACAATCAGTTGCCCCAGTGCCCATGCAGGCACCAGTATGATGGAGGACAGGGCCAGTAACCAGCCTAGCACATACGCCCAGTCCGGGTACACATACCAGCGGTTAAAAGTGAGGGGTTTGTACTTCACAAGGGAACAGACAAAAGACACCTGAGAATAGACAGAAGAGATGGAGAAAGTTGAGATCAGACAAATGTGGGAAATAGTTTTATCCTGGCATATAAACAACTAAATAATGACCATTAAGACATTTGTAGGCTTTTCGAGAAATGTAAAAAAAGTCTGTGACGGTCAAACCAGTGAATGAATGCAGAGCCTCACCACAGATACGAGAGGAGTCAGGTATTTCCAGCACAGCATGAATATGTAGTTAGGTCGTGAGCTGGTCATGTCTTCAATGACGTCAAACATTCTCTCAGCCCCTGTGGGGTAGGGAAGAATTTGCTTTAATAGTAAAAATAATAAAAAGTAAAAATGGTAAAAATAAATGATTTAATAATCAGTTTAAAAAAACCTGACAAGAAATGTTCTGTTGCTCATTTATTGTTAGAAGTAAACGAGCCTTCACAACATATAATAATAGTATATATATATCTTCTTCTAATCTTCTTCTCCTAATTACAGTACCTCAACATGACTAGGCAGAGGCTAAATTTTTGATTACAGAAAGGTGGCATTGACATATAAGTGTGGGCAGTCCTGTTTGAATGAATCTGTTGTTGTTGTTTTTTCTCAACACATCAGGGAAATGCTATTCTTTATTTAAATGTCAAATAGCAATAGCAAAGAATTTGCTATATTAATTTACTTACCAAAGACCCAACCCATGGCCAGAGACTCAAACACACAGAGGAAAAGAAGACAGGCTCCACTGCAGGCATAGTAGTCAAACAACTGGAATACATACATCCCCCCCTGCAGGTCACAATACAACATTACAACTCAAGCAGAACAAAAAGGCTATGCTTGGAATGTATGCTGCAGAATACTGCCTTCTATTCTCAGAAGTGGTAGCTTGTAACAGCATGTATACAGCATGCAAACAAATTATAAAATGTTGTTACACATCTGCATGCTTAAGTTTGATTATTTTTGGACATTTCTTTACTTTTAATTAAATAAGGAAGCGTTTTATTTGTTACAACTCATTTTATACATTTCAGTGTATTTCCTTCTCACTCACACATACCTCTGTAACCATGATAAGTTGGCTGAAGAAGCAAAAAAGACAGAAAAGCAGGAGGAATATTTCTCGACGTCCAGCTTTGCGCAGCACCATGGGGTACAGGTCCATCATTGATGTCATGAAAACTTCCATCGCAACAAACTTTTTAAGGAGTGCAGCAGAACAAAAGTGCATTAGAATAGTGAAACACTTCTGAGTGAAACATGTGAGTAAGGCTTAACATCTATGTCTATGTTCAGGTTTGAGTTTTAGCTCACCTGTGTATCTAGCCCGAGCAAAATAATCATAATGAAGAAACAAGCAGCCCACAGTTGTGGACAGGGCATCATAGCTACTGCCTGTGGATAAGCTATGAATGCTAGTCCTGGACCTGAAGGAAAGAAAGAAAGAAAGAAAAAAAAAGAAAGAAGGAAGGAAGGAAAGAAAGAAAGAAAGAAAATCATTTGTTTAGTATTTTAGTGTTCTAAAGCTTTGCCTTTTTTATTTTTAAGAATGTTGCAGTACCTGATTCTGCCACCTCATCAATGGGGACACCCTGTTTTTGAGCCATGAAGCCCAAGACTGAGAACACAGCAAAACCTGCTACCACACTGGTACCACTGTTCAGAAGGCAAAGCCATAAGCTGTCCCTGATTAGAAAAACATAAATTATACAATATATACATACACATGTATATGTGGTGCAAAAATCACTGCGCCTGTGCCCACATTATTTTCTAAATAAAAGAGAAATGAGAAGGGCCAAACACCGAACTCTGTGGTACCCCATTGATTGGTAAATGTGACTGATATTCCTATGCCCCCAAATATATGCTGAAGACCACCCTATGAAATAGATACCAAAAACAAAGATACTGGAAATAATACAATAATACTGAACTAACCTGTAGCAGTTGTTGTTGTATTTATTGTAGCTGCCTAATACAGTAAGAGAGGCTGTACCCAAAGCATAGGAGAAAAAGATCTGAGCTCCTGCTTCCATCCAAACCTAGGGTTCAGTGTGGGGTTCAATAAATTGTAATAGGTTAATGCTATTTTGATAACAGCTTTAAGTTTTTATTGGATTTTCTTTAGCTACTTATAGAGAAAACATACTTTTTATTGATTGTGAATGCAGTTTACATAGACTACGTGAAAAAACAACAGAATTAAATTTTTTATTTATATTATCAACTGATCTAGTCCTTGTATATGGGTTGTTAAGTCACATGTCAGGAAAGGGCAGATGGTGTGGTTACCTGCGGGTCAAAGAGACGGGCTGGTTCAGGGTACAGGTAAAACACAACCCCCTGCAGAGCTCCAGGAAGAGTCAACCCACGAATCAGCAACACAAGCAGCATCACATAAGGAAATGTAGCTGTGAAATACACCACCTACAGGCACAATAAGAAAGGGCCAAAATTATGCATCTGTCCCCTCAAAAAAAAAAGTAAAATGAAGCAAAATACTGTATTAACATACAGAACACATATAATAACACATTAAAACATAATTTATTGTTTAAAAGCTGTCAGTGGATAAGACCTCAGACCAAACAATCAAAGTGTGAAAATGTGAATTTTGATGTAAAACATTTAAGAACAGTATTAGACTATATTCTCTTCAGAGATAATGTTGCTCACCTTGCCTGTGGATTTGACTCCTTTCCAGACACAGAAATAACATATGATCCACATTGCAATAAGACACAGAAGAATCTCCCAGTTGATCTTACCGATCTCCTCAATACCTCCAGAGAGAGACAGCACTCTGTTTCTATCAAATTTGACAAGTGAGAACAACAGTCTTTAGTTTTATTATAGATGTGTGTATGTGTATCTATGTTTTTTGAATTGCGAATGCATAATGTTCTTGCAAGGATCGATTCTGTTGTAATATAATTTATGCTTATGTATTTACTTCCAGAATTCAGTAACCGAAGAAGTTGAATTAATCAGCATTGTCCGGTTGAGGGTCAGATTGTTTGCAGCAAGATTCACACAGTCATCTAAAACAGAGACGACGAAAATAAAGTTAACTAACCACTGGTCCAGCATATTCTTCTACTGTATGATATTCATAGATAGTACTGAGCTCTTTCTGAGAGTTTTGTTTCAAATGTTCACCTGTGTTCCAGGTGTTGTCACAGCTGGCCCATGGCAGTTGGGAGCTAAAAGAGAAGACGAGGTAGAAAAGCGCCCAGGCCAGAATAATAATGTAATACATGCAGCTGTACAAAATAATCAGTTGTCCTCCATAGCCAATACCTGACAAAAGCAAACAGATCCATTGATCAACAGGGACATTCAGCTAATTTCACAGAGACCCATGAGAATGGCTGCAATGCAAAGTTTCATTTGCCACCAGGAGGACTGTTAAGGCACTCATCACAATTAGTGTGGCACTAACTTTTACCATACAGTTCTAGGGGCTGATATGTATTTCTATACAGATGAATATTGACTCAACTGATACACTGTCTCACATTTACTTTAGAAAATGCAAGTGGTGGTAGCCTGTACCATGACAATGAATGCAGATAAAAATGCATTTGTTTAAATCTTTTGACTCACCCTCAGCCAGTGGACAAAGCCGACGCCAACAAGTAATGCCCCCTTCCTGTGTGTACTGTCCCATAGCTGTCTCTAGCAGGAACAGAGGGACCCCACAGGTAACCACAAACACCAGGTAGGGTATCAGGAATGCCCCTGAGAACACACCAGTTCAATAATACATTATTAAAATACCACAGAAACCTAAGGTATAGTATTTATTTGTGTAACCATAATGATATGTCCAATAAACAAACATTTATGTCTTTAGTCTGCTTCATACCTCCGCCGTTCTTGTAGCAGAGGTAAGGAAATCTCCACACATTACCCAGACCAATCACAATCCCTGCAACAGCTAAAATAAACTCTGTTTTACTCCCCCAGTATCCTCTCTCCTCTATTTGTCCTTTGATTTTTTTCATATCTTCACACTGTTTTGACAAGGTTGCTCTGATCCTGCTGTCCAGACTGCAATAAGTTCACAGTTTGTTCTAAATTTTGCTCAGCTGGACACTTATAAAAAGTATCAAGCTATTCATTGACTTATCCTCTCCAGCTGAAATGACAACCCGAGTTCAAAACAGGAAATGTGGCTGGTCTAAAGCAGATTCAGATCAGGTTGCTACTAAGTTATAAAGTGGCATGCAAAAGTTTGTGAACCCCTTACAGAATCTGAATAATGTGAATAATTTTCACAAAATAAGAGAGATCATACTATACGCGTATTATTTTTTATTTAGTACTGTCCTGAGTAAGATATTTTACATAAAAGATGTTTACATATAGTCAACAAGGCAAAAAAAAAATGCTGAAATTATTAAAATAACCTTAATACGGTGTGTGTTTATCTGGAAGATCCATGACTGTCTTTTTGTTTTTTGATGGTTGTTCATGAGTCCCTTGTTTGTTCTGGACAGTTAAACTGAGAACTGTTCTTCAGAAAAATCCTCCAACTCCTGCAGATTCTCTGATTTCTGATTTCATCCTGCTTAAATGCATCGTGTTTCCTTCTGGAGCATCAGTAAATGTTTTAACCTTTTTTAATAGTTGTGTTTGTGTCCCTCAGTTGTCCTCAGTGTGAAAAGATGCATCTCAAAATCATACAGTCACTGCTGGAAAGGGTTCAAATATGCACAAGAAGATTCTGCAGGACCTGAAGGATTTTTCTGAAGAACATTGCTCAGTTTAACTGTTCAGAACAAACAAGGGACTCATGAACAACCATCAAAAAAATAAATAAATACATAAATAAATAGTCATGGATCATCCAGGTAGCTACACACAGTATTAACAACCAAGGGTTCATAAACTTTTTGAATGGGGTTATTTGAATAATTTCAGCAATTTGTTTTGTCTTGTTGACTAAATGTAAACATCTTTTATTTACAATATCTTACTCGAGACAATACTAAATGAAAATGTACATGCATTTTATTATCTCTCTTATTTTGTTAAAATTATTCACATTTTCACAGATTCTGCAAGGGTTTAGCAAACTTTTGCATGCCACTGTGTGATATACTTCAGGTAAAAATTCTATTTCAGTTTTTTAGTCTCAAAAATATTGTTAGCATGTGTAAAACCGACAGTCTCCAGTCTTGGACCACATTTGCTTAAACTCATGAGGCTCTATCAATGCTAAAGACACAGGTTCGGTTCCTAAGGAAATGCATCAGCTTTTACAATGTAAAAAGTCACTTTTTGGTAAAAACATATTCCAGATGTGTAAATGTAAATATATTTAATTACAAAAAGCTCACTGAAGGTGTTAACTGTGGATAAAATACAGGTATAAAGGTATAATTTTATTTTTCAAGGTTCCACATAATATGATTGAATGAGTAGTAAATACATCTTTTAATAACTTTATTAATTTTTTTAAAATAGATAAGATAGACCATTATGCAGACATTCTGTTCACTGCTGTTAGTAACATTATTATTTATCATTTATAAGGAGGTTTCAGATTGAATTCAACTGTATAAAACAAGTTTGAGCTTTTCTGGGATTTTGTCATGCTTAATTGTAATACGTTTCCAACAGCATGCTAAAAATATGCTTCCTATTTGTCTTCTGCTTTTTTAAACCCTGCTGAAAAGTTTAATCCTGAAAAGTTAAACTCATCTTGAGCATTAGTGAATGTTTGCACCTTTTGCTTCAGTTGGCATGAGTCCAGCTCTATGCATGATATAGCTTCCACATTTGGCCTCAGTGACCAGTGCAACTTCTGATGCAGAACAGTATATGGAAATTATGAGAAAAGATGGATCTCATAATCATAAAAGGTTCCAAATACTAAAAAGATGTGTTTAGGGCATTTTTGTTTTTAGCCCAGTCTAAAAGATTCGGATTAAAAGCTGCCTCGGCTCGTTAGGCTCCCTTTATCATTGCTCTTTCCTTACAGCCTCAGAGTCTCGTCTACAGTTTGCCTTACTGAACTAAGCCTGACTCCTTATCTTGCTACTTACCTGTGTTTACTCACCCTTACATGCTCCTTCGTTCCTCTGGATCACCTGCAAAAGACAATCATCTGTTACTATCAGCTAAGAGACCTAAAACCATACATCTGCATATTACTCACCTTCTGATCCTTGCTTCTCATTACCACAGCACCTCTGTCAATTAAACTGCTGTTTTGCATACTTACCTCTGTGTTTCTGGCCTGTTTGCTGACAGTAGTTGGCTGAGTAATGTCAACTTTCATTTAAAATTTTTATGTTATTTTTTAATGGAATCATAACCTTCCACACATGCAAGCAATAGATCTACAAATGAACAAAGAAAGTAGGCTACAGGGAGTGGGTTTCAGCAATTTCTACCACTGGACACACTAGTAGATGATTTCTGAGACCTTATTTTGAGCCTGAACAAATGTTTAGACAGATGGAGTGATACTGACAATATGTTCCTAAAACGATTTGTGTTACTGTTTTTTTATTTATTCTAACCTGTTCAAGCATGAGTTATAATTTAAGGGATACAGAGCGCACCGTTCTTATTTCACCAGGGAAATATTAACTAGATTACAGGTGACATAGTACTGAAAAAGTTCACACAAGTTTGCTCTACCATTGAGATGTGTGAGATCTGAGTCAAATTACAAAAATGCATTATTTTGTAAATGTATATATATATTGTTCAAATGAACTTACAACAACAACAACAACAACAACAATAACAATAATAATAATAACTAATTAAATGATCAGTCCTGTCAAACTTGACTGTGGAAACAGAAGAGTTACACTTATGCCACAATTCTGTGAGCACAAGATTTTGAATTCGGAAAAGGCATTTAGCATGAATATGAACTGGGTTTTGTTGAGAAATTTTGGTTTAACACAAACACACATACACACACAAATTTATTGAACAAAAATCAGTTTTGCAATCAAAAATGTTTATCTGAATGTGATGTTCTTGGAGGTAAACAGACCTGCAGAGTTTAGCCCTGACAAATTCAGTTAAAGGATAGGATAACACGAGTGAAGACTGCAGACATCTGAAGCAGCAAAACAGGGTATACAGAGGCTATACACAAATACTGATTGATAGAATACACAAAAAGCCATAGGAAAAAAGAAATCACCCATCAATTTTCCAAATCCTTGTCCTATGTAGCTTGCAGGGATGCTGGACAGATAAATGGTTGAAAGTGTCACACCCACACCAGTCTCTTCCTCAAAAACACATTCCTTGCTCCAGCTCTTCTGTGTTCTGAAGTACTGTTTAAAACATGCACTTCCTCCATCAGTCTTTGTCTGGGCTCATATTACATTACATTTACATTTAGTCATTTAGCAGACGCTTTTATCCAAAGTGACTTACAAATGAGGACAATGGAAGCAATCAAAAACAACAAAAAGAGCAATGATATATAAGTGCTATAACAAGTCTCAGTTAGCTCAAAACGCAGTAAACATAGCATGGGCTTTTAAATAATATAATAAATAAAAAGAAAACAGATAGAATAGAAAAAGAAAAGAGCAAGCTAGTGTTAGATGTCTTTTTATAATTGTATAATAAAAAATAATAATAGATAGAATAAAAAAAGATTAGAAAGGTAGGTAGATTTTTTTTTTAAGAATAGAATTAGAATAGTGAGTGCTAAAGTTAGAGGGTTTAAGAAGATTAAAGAGATGGGTTTTAAGCCGATTCTTGAAGATGGTTAACGACTCAGCTCGGATTGAGTTGAGAAGGTCATTCCACCAGGAGGGAACATTTAATTTAAAAGTCCGTAAAAGTGACTTTGTGCTATATTTGGACAAACAGACTCTATATCTGTATAGTGTGTAGTTTATAGTTTGACTACTTACCTTCTGTTTATTTAACTCAATCTCCTCTGTTTGTCCTACAGAGTCTCTTTTTGCATGCTCCAGTGTTTTTTGGTTTGTTTGTTTGTTTTGTGCTTTTCACAATACAAATTATTGCAAAGCAGCTTTACAGAAAATCTATTTTTCTATTTTAAAGTTCCTACATTATATTTAGTAGTAGCTTATCAGTGTTGACTATATCAAGTTGATGTCCACATGGCAGAAATGAACAGTCAAATTCATGCAGTTAGTTAATGACATGTAATCAAACAGACAGTGAACACTATTAACTGCAATTATTATTCTGTATATGTTGTGATTAAACTTAAAGCAAATTGGTAGTTTTGTCGTTTGAGGGTTGGCATCATCTGAGGTCCTCTGACGTGTTAGTATCATAACTCTCAGGACTTCAGTCATCTTAGATCTTCGTAAGTTTTGGGTCCCAACATTTCACTTATTCCCTTTGTTAGTTCCAGACAGTGTTCATTTTCCATTGTGAAATTTCTCTATTTGATAAACACAATCATTAGTGGCAAATATAGTGCACATCATAATAAAGTTACTGTTAAAATTTTACATTTTGTTCTTGCAGAAGTGTAACAGAACGCAATGTACTAGTTTACACATTACGTATTATGGTAAAAGCCTCTTCCCCTGTAATAATGAATAATAAATAAAAGTGTTTTACTGCCACATTTTTGTTCAAACTCATAGGTACACATAGGTACTTTTTAATTATATTATTTTTGTACATGTAAATCTACCTAAAATTCCCCAGTAACAACACAATGGAAGTCAATGTCTGCTAAGGTGGCAACATCTGACCTCAAAAAGGGTGGTTACTCAGCAGGGACACACAGCAAGATGGCTTGCACCAGTCTTAGTTTATGTCTAACTTAAGCACTTGTTGGCTTACAATGATTTATGCAACAAATGATTGATGGAATCTAGAATCAGCAAGAATTAGAGGATTTAAGTGAGAAAACATATGTAACATATTGTTGACCTATACCCATATGGAAATGTAATATTTGACATACTGTATATTGTCCTATATCAAAAGTGATACATCCAGTTGTTACCTATAAGGCAATTTATAATTTTCATGTATTCTCTGTGTAAATTAAGTTGAAAGTTTCTAATCCTCAAAGTAATTTCTTTTAATGTGTTGAGATGTGCTGCGTTTGGTCTCGTACTCTATCGCATACGTTGTCAGTGTCATGCGCTTGCTTAGACCTTTGTTGTGATAAACAGTAGAGTGTATTCAGCTGAATTAAATTTCCATTTTGTCCAATGGGTATAAAAAAGGTTAGTATACCACGGCAGCCCTCCTGTTAAGCCCTCCGCATGTGAAGACCGAAGAGTGTGAAGACCATCGACTCTGCTGTGCGACTCCACCGGGCAGGGACACTTGCAAAGGGATATAAGTATTGTTTTGATTTATCCTTTTCCCTACTATACTTGTTTTACTTCTGTTTCAGTTTTTATAACCAATTCTTACTATGTGTTTCCAGATCCCTATTATCACTACCACTCACAAACCACGCATCACACACTGTAGGCAGCGCAATCCTGCAACCTGCACACTTTGCCTATGTCTGCTAATACACTACTTTATTTTTCTATTAGTCTCAGGAATTATCAGTCTGCTGTAAAGAAAGCCGATTTCATTACTTCTATTATTAGTTATTCAAAGCTTAATCTCATGGCCCTGAGAGACCTGTATCAAACCAGAGGACTGCTACACCTGCAGCGCTCTCCAATAATTTCTCATTTTCCCACTGAGTTAAAAAACGCTAGACACGTAAACTTTTTAATTTAGGCTGGTGAACGATCTCAGCTTCAGCGTGGAAGGTGAGGAACTAACTGATCTCTGCTTCATTACAGTTTGCACATATTTGTTTCGTCGCGAATGTTGATCTGCCTTAAAAACACCTGGTAAAAGAGTCACGCGACAGTTGGCTCTGGCTTTTGTTCACACAGCACTCGTTCAGGGACTGAACCCGGCATTGTTACTAGGTCCCCAACCTGGAATCAATCCCTGACTCAATCCTGGGACGTGTTTGCATTCACACAGAAGGCGACCCTGCAATGTTCCGGTAATTTTCCAACATGTAGTGTGAAAGGGGCTCATGTAACTTTTTGGAAGAATTAGATGTACTGCTCTCAACCTTTCCTGAGGATGGTACTCCTTTAGTTATGCTTGGAGACTTCAACATCCACCTAGATAAACCTCAATCTGCAGACTTCCTCAATCTGCTTGCCTCTTTTGATCTCAACGGAGAGTCAACTACTGCTTC
Source organism: Carassius auratus (assembly GCF_003368295.1). NCBI lineage: Eukaryota > Metazoa > Chordata > Actinopteri > Cypriniformes > Cyprinidae > Carassius > Carassius auratus. Next base: position 18,533,886 of record NC_039260.1, on the reverse strand, counting down.
CCACAAATCAGGCAACCAACTGGACCTTATTTACACACGACACTGCTCCACTGCACACCTCAGATCACTTCCTCCTCACTCTTAACCTCAACATGTTTTCAGACACAACACATATCCCTCCACATATCATCTTTTGACGTAACCTATGCTAACTCTCACCCTCCCGGCTATCTACTATGGTTTCATCTTCGCTTCCTTCCCCTGAACTGTTAGCATCTTGTGATGCTAACAGTGCTACGGATACTTTCTGCTCCACTCTTACATCTTGTTTAGACACTGTTTGCCCCTTGACTTCCAGGCAAGTCCCTTCTGCCCCTTGGTTATTCATTGTTCTAAGAAGAGGTCTTCACAGTGCACACGAGACCCCTTGTGAACGAGAACCTATTGGTTTTTAATGTCAAATAGTTTATCCATAATGTAAGACCATTGCTCTAAATTAATACTTTTGTGCTTAATATAGAAAAGGCACTTTTGATTTTGTTGTAAAAAAAAAAAAAAAACTAAAAATGCAAAATGATGCTTGGCTTATTTGGGCTGTGATAAATCTTTCTCTAGTAGTCCATCATCTGTGCTCTTGCTGTTGTGGAGCATGTGTCCATCTTGGAGATCATGTGTCCCTACGGTTCAAATAAACCAGTTCAGTAATTCTCGAACAAAGTGATTCCCGGAAAAGAATCGACGTCTCAGGGCATTTCAAAGTGCGCGCACGCACAGCGAGTGACGTAGGCCGCGTTAGTGAGGTGATTTGATGCTTTTGTGGTTTATAAAGTCTTTTTGCATACAAGTTATATAATTCAAAATGTGTTTTTTTTCCTGTCAGAAAAGCACATGGATACATTTGTGAGAGAAAAACTCGTCGAGTGCAGTCTTATTGAGGCGTCTAATGGTAGGTTCATGTTTATTATACATTTTACATAATTGTTTGTCTGTGATAATCAACTAACGTTAACCCTCACGTAACTTAAACGCACATATATTTTTATTTCGTGCTATAGTTAAAGCTGCACTTTTTAACTTTGTGTTCAGAATGTACATAATTTATGAGCGTAAACATCATATACCCATTTTCCAGATCGTGTTTTTGACTTGTCCTTATTACTTTGATACACCTATAAGTGTTTATATATGGACTGTTTTAAAGGGATAGTAGCTGCATTTGGGGTAAAAATGACAGAATTATTTATTGTGTAAGGTGCCAAGAATATAGGGAGATCCGGGTTAAACTGTCTGTTCTTTAACATGCATCTCTCGGAGTGGCAGCTGTCTTTAGTAGTGCCTTAACCTCCATTATTCAAAGCATTTGGCACAATTGTCTTTGAGTGACGTCACCTCCCAATACAAACACTCTCCATAGTATGGTCCCACCTCTGGCAAAAAATGACAGCTTTCAATGTGAGGCATTGGAAATTCAGATGCTTAAGTAATTGCGATTCCATTTGAGTTTTGGCAGGTAATGTGCGACACAGTGAAAAAAGACATGGTAATTAATAACACCTCATGTACTTGTTCTTATGATGCATCTATGCTAACATTAGTCTGTCTCTCTCTTATTCCGAGGTCACCGTAGCCACCCGGTTCCAGTACGTATCCAGACCAGATGGTGGATCAGCACCTAGAAAGGACCTCTACAGCCACAAAGTCAGTGGAGACCAGGACAACTAGAGCCCCAGATACAAATCCCCTGTAAAGACCTTGTCTCAGACAACCACCGGGACAAGACCACAGGAAACAGATGATTCTTCTGCACAATCTGACTTTGCTGCAGCCTGGAATCGAACTACTGGTTTCGTCTGGTCAGAGGAAAACTGACCCCCCAACTGAGCCTGGTTTCTCCCAAGGTTTTTTTTCTATTCTGTCACCGATGGAGTTTTGGTTCCTTGGTTTTCCTTAGTTGGAGACAATTAATATCAAGCGATATAATCGACTTGATAGCACAGAGGGACGATACATCACTGAATCAATGATGAACTGACTTTAACTGAAAACTGAGTGTTTACTGTTGTCCCTTTGCATTATTACACACTGTTTTCCTATTTAATACTGTAAAGCTGCTATGATGCAGTATTTGTTCAATATGACTGGCTTATTACTCATAATACATGGAAAATACAGCTGCAAATGGACCTTTTGCTTTTCCATTTGAAATTTGGCAGTCACTGTGCATTCATGAAAACTGAAATGGTAATTTTTGTTCAGTGTTTTTGAAACAGTGTTTGTCATTGGTACAAATTTGTGAATATCAGATGGCATTAAAAATATTTTTTAACAGTGTAAATAACCTGTATTCTTCATTATTTATTAATCCATGATTGCTTTGTTAAGCAAAAGTGAAATTATGAGAATAACCCAGCAAGAATACTAACCCAGAATCATAAAAATGCAAACACACAAATGGTAAAAAATTACTCTATCTTGGGTTTTATCAATGTGTAAATGTGTAAACCAGCATGCTGGGTTACTTTAAACCAGCACATGTTCTGTCCAATATTTACCCAGTTCTGAGTTGCCAATGGGTTATTTTTAACCCAGACATTTTTAGAGTGTGGTTCAGAAACCTCTCGGATTTCATCAAGATTCATTCAAGTGTTCCGAAGATGAAAGAAGATCTTACAGGTTTGGGACTACATGAAGGTGAGTAATTATTGACAGAAATGTCATTTTTGGGTGAACTAACCCTTCAAGAATCAAGAATTTTTAAGTCAAGAATTTTTACAGCAGCTCTCTGATATAACTACTTGGAGGGGGCGATATTACCAAAATCTTTACCATAATATGACTTTTAAAACACAGTAAGGACAGGCATTTCAATTTAGTAATGAAGTCACATGTTATTCATTGAACTTAATGCCAGGGATAGTTCACCAAAAAATTTAAATTCTATGATCATTTACTCCCTCTCAAGTTGTTCCAAACCTGTATGAGGCAGTTCAAGTTGGTTAGAAAGACCTTAGGCATATACTTTGTTACTTTTCAAACACTTCATGCAAAAACAGCTATAATATTACTATACCTAAAGGAAAAGTACATTTGTCATTTAAAACATAAAACCTGTTTTTAAAGCAGATTTAATGTTTTTTATTGTACTTAATCTGTATTTGAAAACATTACATATGTTATATAGTATTTCATTCCTTAAAATTATCTCATGAGTAAAAGTAAGTAGTTAACCCAACTATTGGGTTATTTTTAATCCAACTGGTTTTTAACCCAATCATTGAGTTAGAAATAACCCACAGTTGGGAAGGTGCTATGTTAACCCATAGTTGGTGTACTAACATTTTTTAGTGAGTGGTAGGATTAAAAAATCAGTTAAAGTCACTGCCCAAAATAATATTATTGCAGTCTAGATTTGCCAATCTACTGAATACATGTGCAAAAAAAATCTCATTAAGATTATTAGGGCCATATATACATCCATTAACAATTTAGGTATACCACATTGTAAACCCTTTATTAGGAACAGGCTCAAAAGTCTAGGACTGGAATTTAAGCACCCTGAATGAGTTTTAGATAACTTATGTGTGAGATCAAAGTGCAGCATATTTAATGAATAAATAATCATAGCCTATGAGTTTTTGTCTCATATTTATATCATATGATAAGTGATACACAAGCAGGGAGAGCAGTATTACATGTATGCTGTTTTTTTGCAAATGTGATTTTATACAACACCTCTTAAAACCTATGGTAAAATGAAAGTAATATATTTAAAATACATTTATTTCATACTAAGTATAGTTCAACTGTATTAATATATTTACTGACATATCGGTTCAGTAAACAAGAAGTTAATATTGTGTTATATTTTAAACACAACATTCATAAAGGCATTTATCGCCACTTGCTGGTAGTTTTAGTTTCATCTTTAGCGCATCATTTCAATTTATATATATATATAAAAATAATAATTAAAGGGGTATTTCACCAAAAATAAATAATTAAATTCTGTCATCATTTACTCACCTTCATATTGTTTCAAACCTGAGTGATTTAGGCCTACTTTCTTTTGCACAACATAACAGAAGTTATTTTGAAAGCTGTTGGTCTCTAAGCTGTTGGTTACCAGTGAATTTCATTGCATGAAAATAAATATATAAACTGAGATTTTTCTCAAATTATATTCTTTTATGTTCCATACTTTATGTTAGGCCACTCTAGCCTAACAATTTAACACAATAATAGCTTTAAATTATCTTTTGGGGGTATTGCCAAATTTAGTTAGATTAGGTTTATTAGATTAATAAATCACAGCCCCGTTTAATGAATTAGATCAAAAATGTTAATCAACTGACAGATATATGTACTCTAAAATACTTCCTAATGAGATGCAGAAACATTCTTACAATTTTTGTTTTGGTAGAGTGAAACAACTTGTCTGGTTTAGGGAGGTCCTCAGATGCTCTGTTGAGCAAATAGGGTTACTATTTGTATGCCGAGATGAAGGAATTAAATTTGGGCCTTATTTCTACAGCTTGTTAGTATCCTTCATGACTATTGACAAAATATTGACTACAAAATACATTAGTGTCCATTTTCATCTTCATTTATGTTTGCCCTAACTAAATCTTCCATCTCTGCAGTGAAAGTGGTTTCCTTCATTTCAGCTCTTTGTTTGGAGGTGAGAGGAAGCTCTGGATCAGGACTACACAGGTGACGCCAACGCTGTCAAACACAGGAAAACAACAGTGAGGTAGTATTAAAACTTGAAAGTGGACTAGACATAATCTCTTGGTTAGGTGTGCAGATTAGCATTCACTGTTTCTTGCCTTGTTTATCTTGTAAAATGCCTGACCTGTTTCAGACTCCCTTTCCCGGCAAACAGTTGACCCAGCGCCCATCCAGGCACCAGTATGATGGAGGACAGGGCCAGTAACCAGCCTAGCACATACGCCCAGTCTGGGTACACATACCAGCGGTTAAAGGTGAGGGGCGTGTACTCTACCATAGAACAGAAAAAAGACACCTGAGAATGAACAGAAGAGAAAGAGAAATAGTGAAAAAGGATACAAAAGAAAAAAAACATGGCAAGAACTGAGTTCAACACTATGGTTAATAAATGGCTCAGATATTAACAAATATTATAAGTCACAGGACAAAACAGGCCCAATCAGGATGCAGAGACACACACCACAGATACGAGAGGAGTCAGGTATTTCCAGCACAGCATGAATATGTAGTTGGGCCGTGAGTTCGTCATGTCCTCAATGATGTCAAACATTCTCTCAGCCCCTGTGGTGTTTAGATGACTTAGCTTTACTGGCTTTCCAGAATTGACAATGTATTCTGCTGGCTATATCATGTTATGGTTTTAGCTTGTGTGCGACTCACCAAAAATCCAACCCATGGCCAGAGTCTCAAACACAGACAGGAACAGTACACAGGCTCCATTGCAGGCATAGTAGTCAAACAACTGGAATACATACATCCCCCCCTGCAAGTCACAATACAATATTAAAACCAGGGCCAGATTAAGGTATTGTGGTGGTAATAATATAAAACACAAATTAAAGAAAAATACAATTGCACAGGCTCTCAGTCTTACAGCTCTCCATGGGAATTAGTGATGGGAAGTTCGATTCTTTTCCACGAACCGGTTCTTTCGGACGGTTCGATTCAATGACTTGGTTGAAAAAAACGGTTCAGCGGTTCTTTTACGCTCGACGTAATGACGTTATTGGCGATGACGTAATGGCATCGTGTCTATCAAATATATATATATATATATTTATTTAGAAGTCAGTAATCATAACTTAAGTCAGTTAAAAACCTTATAATCCTGAAAAGTTTACATTTGAGTTTTGCAACAATGCACCAAAATACAGTAAAATCAATAATGTGCATACGAGGATTTAAGTCTTGAAGATATAAAGTAAATAAATTAGGTGTCATCAGCGCAGAAACCATGATCCACTTACTATACATAATCCATTGCAATGTATTTTTTATTAAATTAATTTACGTTTCGCCAGATTGCCCTTCATCCAAGCCCTTGGTTTACCCGCGCTCATAATATTAGCTCAGAATCACCAAAAGAATCAGTTCGGTTCAGACGCTCTGTGTGTCAGTCTGCTTCACTCTGATTCACACATGCACAGTATCATCAGCTCCTCGGCTCTTGAATCGGACACGTCCGAAAGAAACAGTTTTAGGTTCAGTGTACTGATGATCCGAAAACCGATGCAACAGGTTCTTGACTCGAGAACGAGAATCACTCTAACTGGCACGTGCTGCAGTTTAGTTTCATCAGCTGCTCTACTCGTGTTCATTTTCTGTTTACTACAAACTCAATTTGTAAATGTGTCATCATTAACTATATATACAGTACAGATATTTCATAAATCATCTCTTATTCCTATTAAACATAGAGTCTTAATTATTGTCCAACTTCCCTGAAAACCCCTTTGGCCTATACATTATCTACAATATACAGATCGAAACATTCATCTTAAAAAAAAAAAAAAAAAAAAAAAAGATATTTTATCACACTTTCCTATGTTTAACAAAATACTTAAAACATTACACACATGCGCAGTATCATCAGTTCATCGGTTCTCAAAACGGACGCGTCCGAAAGAAACGGTTTTCGGTTCAGTGTACTGGTGATCCGAAAACCGATGCAACCGGTTCTTGACTCGAGAACGAGAACTGCTCCAGGAGTGGGCGTGAATTCGTTCATCATCTGGCTCGGCTCGGTGTTCATCTTCAGTTCTCTCTTCACAGCAGTTCAGTCAGTGTACTGTTTGAGTACATTAATTACTCCGGGATATTGGTTTATTCTGACTCAGAGGGAGTGTCAGTAATGTTAAAAAAGTTAACAGCTTAAGTAGTTTGTGGATTAATGCTTATTGGAGACGCAAACCATTTCAAACGATTCAGTTCGATTTGGTGAACTGGTTCAAACGGTTCACTAAGAAGAACCGGTTAAATTGAATGATTTGTTCACGAATCAGACATCACTAATGGGAATTTTGAATCTTAAATTTAAGCTTGATTAAGGTATTGTTTTTGTTTTGTTTTTTATATTGGCCTTTATCGTTAGGCCTTTATAAGTTCAATTTATTATTTTGGTTAGTTAATTAATTAATTGGTTTACTGGTCATTTTAACATTATGCCTTTATACTGTAGGCTCAGTAAATTTTAGTGTGATAACTCATTTTAGATATATAGATACTTTATCAATTCCAGAGGAAAATTCTAATTTTGTTCATTTTACTATCCTCACACTAAACACAGTTCCCCTTCTGGAACTCGAGCTTCATTTAAATGCTATGGGAATGTCTTCAGCGTGACCACGCTCTGAATCATATGTGTAATCTGACCAATGGATGGGCGAAACGTCACAGGTGGGTGACGTAGAGAACAGGAAGCTATCAAAGTACAGTATGAGTGGTGAAACCGCCGACAGTTTTCTGTCTTTCAGCAAGCGTTCTGTGTGTGTCAGTCGCTCAGTCTTATTTAGTGTTGTTTGTCCAGTTATAAGCTCCAGTATGTCAAAGCTTCAGCAAAAGGCTCTCTTTGAGGAGGGAGCTGATTGTGCTTTTGCAGAGACGGTGCCGTCTCTCCTCAGTGCCCTCAGGAGGTCAGTCGGCCAACCCTGCCACTCATGTTGCTTCAGAGTCCAGCGGTCTCTGGTGAGTGCTTCTCTCAGGTACTGCCCAGAAACCTAGCGGTGCTAAGAAGCTCGCTACCTCTTCTGAGGTCTCTAGAGCAGCTAGTTTGGCCATCTCCTGCCAATTTGCCATTTCAGGGCACCAACCTAGCAGCTCTAAATGTACCAGAGGCCAGTCTCAAGAGACTGGTTCCCTTAGTAGGTCACCTGGTGGTGTGGGAGCCCTTTGCAAGTGTGCCTTATTGTATGGTTTCTCAGACCTGATTTCCCTCTTATGATGGCTCTCCATGGGAGATTCCAGTAAGGAGGGATCTCCTTTCACAAGCAGAGGGTACAATCTTTCACCCCCGCCCGGAGCTGTGGAAGCTGTTGGTGTGGCCTCTGAGGGGGCACAACACATAGCTTCCGGTCTCTCAACTGATGTTGTTGAGACCATCCTCCAGTCCAGAGCTCCCTCCACAAGTAAACAGTACATATCGAAGTGAAAGATTTTAATTTCTTGATGTGGAGACTGCCAGCTCAACCCAGTTAACTGCCCAGTTTGTACAGTGCTGGAATTCCTGAAGGCTCGTTTCTCCACAGGGTTGACCCAGTCCACCCTAAAGGTCTACATGGTGGACATTGCGGCCTATGACACATGATGTCTCGCCCATGCATAGCTCTTATTACAAATACAGTATTATTCAAAGCGTGTTTACACTGAAGGTGTTCCCATAGCATTTCAATGCAGCATCATTCCCTCAGGGAACCATGGCTACATGCGTAACCTGGAGACGTTTCTTCTGACCTCTGTAACCATGATGAATTGGCCCAAGAAGCAAATGAGACAGAAGAGCAGTATGAAGATTTCTCGCCGTCCTTCTCTGCGCAGAATCATGGGGAAGAGGTCAATCACTGACGTTGTGACGGCTTCCATTGAAACAAACTTCAAAGGGAAAGTCATAGGAATGGAACAACATGAGAGTGAGTTAATGATAACAGAATTTTCATTGTTGGGTGAACTATCCCTTCAACACATTGAACGCTGTTTTACTAACCAACACAAAAAGATCCCTGATGAATTTGGAGCTGTAGTTGTATTTATACTCCACAAGCATGAAGATACTCTTAATACATTTTTTGCAGTTCATAAACCTTGATTTTTTTATTTGGTCTAATCTTTTTGGTCAATGCTGTACACTTATTTAATTTTATAACAAAAATATAAATATTCAGTGTAAATATAATTAGAGTTACACATATACTGTAAATGTCAAACCTAAATTTTAAACTAACATTCAGAAAACTAAAATTTAGATTAAACATTTTAAATTGTTAAACCAAAATTTGTAGTGCTTTGCATTTCAAGTTGTTAACACTTATTAGTCAGTTTCAGCTCACCTGTGTATCTAGCCCCAGCAAAATAATCATGATGAAGAAACAAGCAGCCCACAACTGAGGAAGAGGCATCATAGCTACAGCCTGTGGATAAGCTATGAATGCTAGTCCTGGCCCTGTCAGAGACAGTTCAAGATCGGATTTTGAGCAATACATATTCTTAGTCATTACTTGAACACAGTCTCTGTTTGCAGTATTTCATTATGCTTTCAGTACTCTTATAATAAATACATCCCTTGTTTTCATGAAATGTTGCATCACCTGATTCTGCCACCTCTGCAATGGGGATGCCCTGCTCTTGGGCCATGAAGCCCAAGACTGAGAACACAGCAAAGCCAGCCACCAAACTTGTGCAACTGTTCAGGATGCAAAGCCACAAGCTGTCCCTGATAGACATACAGTAAAGTAGTTTATTAAAACACATACAAACAACCTCACTGTCTAGCATTTGCTGGTTGAAAATCACTTGCAGTATACATTTCAATAATTACATTTTTCTAATAAAACATAACAAATAGTTAATTTGTTTAGTTGTTTACCCATTCTTAATCTTTGTCATTTTATTGTATGCATCAATCTAACCTGTAGCAGTTGTTGTTGTATTTATTGTAGCTGGATAAAACAGTGAGAGTGCCAACAGACACACTGTAGGAAAATAAGATCTGTGCCCCGGCCTCCAACCAAACCTACACACACAGCAATTTCAATATAATAATAGTATAAATGTGTTAGTTACTGAAAAACATAATTTTTAATGTTAATATGTAGTGATATGTTAAAAATGTTAAATAATAATGTGATCTAGTCAATAGTTTTATATATTTTACATAGGATATATGTGGTTATAAGGTCACATTGTGGTATAGGGCAGATGGTGTGGTTACCTGCGGGTCAAAGAGACGGGCTGGTTCAGGGTACAGGTAAAACACAACCCCCTGCAGAGCTCCAGGAAGAGTCAACCCACGAATCAGCAACACAAGCAGCATCACATAAGGAAATGTAGCTGTGAAATACACCGCCTACAGGCACAAATGCAATATTAAATTTCTGCCAATATATATATATATGTATATATATATATATATATATATATATATATATATACAGTATATATAAATTAAATTAAATTTAAATTAAATTTATGCATTTTGCAGACGCTTTTATCTAAAGCGACTTAAAGTGCATTCAGGCTATCAATTTTTACTTATGTATATACATGATTATCATTATCATTATATATATATATTATCGTCCTTCTGCCACACAATGTGCAATGTAACAAAACACCAATTTCTTACCAATAAATAGAACTCATTGATTTCTTTCAGAAAGAAGCACATGAGATTTTTGCTCACCTTGCCTGTAGATTTGACTCCTTTCCAGATGCAGAAATAACAAATGACCCACATTGCAATGAGACACAGAAGAATCTCCCAGTTGATCTTACCGATCTCCTCAATACCTCCAGAGAGAGACAGAACTCTGCGTCTGTAATGAGAGAGTCAGAAACTTTATGCTTTTGTTTTTTGGTAGCACTTTATTTTGGTAGTGCACTTTAGACATTCTACTAACTATAAGTAACTTCACGTAACTACGTGCCAACTTCCAGTCATTAGAGTATGAGTAGACTAAATATCTGCTAACACTTTATTTTGATGGTCCCCCAACAGACATTGTTCACAGTGTTTTTTGCAAAACTCAGTATCACTTTAATTATTTACTCCCAGAACTCAGTAGCAGCAGGTGTTGAATTAATCAGCGTTGTTTGGTTGAGGGTCAAATTCTTTGCAGCAAGATTTACACAGTCATCTAAGAAAAAGAAAAAGTGAGAAATAAAGATGTGATATTCAGAAGGTGGGAGCAGATGGGTTTAACATTATGTTTATTTATTCATTTAGATCATCACCTGTGTTCCAGGTGTTGTCACAGCTGGCCCATGGCAGTTGGGAGCTGAAAGAGAAGATGAGGTAGAAAAGCGCCCAGGCCAAAATGACGATGTAATACATGCAGCTGTACAAAAGAATCAGTTGTCCTCCATAGCCAATACCTGACAAAAGCAAACAAACCCAATGACTAGAAGTGAATCAAAACAAGAATTAAAGGATGATTTACCCAGTTTGAATGAATGCTGGTTTCTTTTACACTGCATGCACTTTGAGTTTTGTGTCTTTCTTCTGATTATTTATTAAACCAGATGGTTTCTTTCACTAATGTTTTTCTACTGAACATATATTCATATCTTTTACTTAGGAAGAAAAAAGGGAAAAGGAAATAGTTGATATAGAGAAAAATTGGCATTTCCGCATTTGAGTAAAACTGCATGGCGTTTCAATGCAAAAAGATTAACAAAATGTAATTAAACACTTTTTACAGATATCTAATAAATAGATGTTTTTATGACTCTCACCCTCAGCTAATGGACAGAGCCGATGCCAACAAGTAATGCCCCCTTCCTGTGTGTACTGTCCCATAGCTGTTTCTAGCAGGAACAGAGGAACCCCACAGGTAACCACAAACACCAGGTAGGGTATCAGGAATGCCCCTGAGAACACACCAGTGCAAAAAAAAAACATTATATAAATATCACTGACATAATGCTAAGGGAGTAAGTGTATTCTATATTTAGGTTGCAGCTGGTTTCTTACCTCCTCCATACTTGTAACAGAGGTAAGGAAACCTCCACACGTTACCCAGTCCAATCACATTCCCTGCCACAGCCAGAAGATACTCTGTTTTACTGCCCCAGTACCCTCTCTCCTCTATTTGTCCTTCTATTCTGTCCATTCTATTCAGTTTTTACACGTTTCCATTGATGTCAAGGCTGCACTAATTCTGCAGTGGAGGTTGATGTATTGCATTCTGACTAGTTTTCTGGTTAACATTAGTTTATACAAATGTGTCAAGCTATACATTGACAGATCCTCCCCATACTGAACTGAATACCACAGTTACATTATTTAAGAAACAGAAAAGACAGCTAGGCAAAATCAATAAATAATGCAAAATTATTGGTTTTAAAACAAGTCTTCATTCTAGGAAGACAATGCAGTAAATATGAGCTTGCAATTAATATTAAAACAAGAAAAACATTTAACTGTTGTTAACTGTTTTGTTTTGGTCATGTAACTTGGACAATTTTGGGTTGGTTCAGTTCATGGCCCAGAACTCCTTACAGGACTTTCCACTTAATTGTACTAAGATTCATATATAACCATGTTTTAAATAAAATATTAAACAAGCAAAAATAAATAAATAAATAAATATATTTCCTTAGTTTATGTGGTGAAGAAGAATGGATCTTGGTCTTTTTCTCCTTTCAAATCCACTTTGAAACTCCATCATACTCTCGATTATGCTTGTAATTTAAAGTTGTCAAACCACAGTCAAGCTACTATTCAAGTAATTTGCTATGTGTTTACCAATGCCTGTTTCTATAGGGGCACACTATTATCTGAACCATTAATTTCAGCTCTTGAAGTCTATTAAGGATCTCATGAATTGAGTGCTGGAATGCCATATAGGGACCTAAATCAATCATCACATGATCATCAAACCATTTAATAATGTGTTAATTTACAGGACAAACAATTCACTAAAATAAGTCTTATTTAAGCTACTTATATAAGTGTTTAGAGTGGTGTAGTCATAGTGGTGTGCATGTTGGATGTTATGGAAACTCTTACCCCTGGCCTTCATACCGATAATTCCAACAAAAGTTGTCAATGGTTTATATCTCAGTGTTTTTACATGCAAGATAATAAGAGTTCTTCATTCATTCTGAATCATCAATAAAGGTTTAGTAATGTAATAATTTGTGGTTCAGTGAGCCAGATTAATTCAGTATCTGCTTAAACTGATTTGATCTGTGAACATTTTGGCTCTACACTTGCTGTGCAGTATGTTTTGAGTCATTCATAAGTCATTCACTTGCTCTACACACTGGTCACGCTGTATCAAAGCCTTCCCCTGGAGGAGCCTCCAATGTTTACAAAAGATAAAAAATAAATAAATAACAGTTTGAATGGTGGTTGAATGTTTTAATTCAATTAACAGGCTAATAACAATTTATTATGTTTATTTAATCTTACATTTATTCTCCAACCCCAATCAAGGTCACCATATACCTGATATAATTCATGAACACTTACCGCAAACCTGTTACTCCCTGTTTCAAAAACATGGTCTCAAATTAGTTTAGTCAATCCAGATAATCCAGTTAAGGTTATCAGTTCACTCTTTTTAACATTTTATTAATTGTGACAACTTGGAATCATTATATTAGATTTACTTGTAAGTTTTTGTTTGTTCAAAAATTCTGACACAATAATAAAAATATCCTGTGAAGACCTAAACATTCACAGAATATACATTCCCTGAGTAACATTTCTTGTTTTTCTGTGTCCTAGTATTTAAATGGATAGTACACCCAAAAATGAAAGTTTTCAATAATACCATTCTATTGTTCTACACCCTTACTACCTTTGTTCATCTTCAGAACACAAATTAAGATATTTTTGATCAAATCTGAGAGCTTTCTGATCCTGCATTGACAGCAACGCAACTACCACATTCAAGGCCAAGAAAGGTACTAAGGACATTGTTAAAATAGTCCATGTGACATCAGTGGATAAACCTTAAGCCCAAAGTATACTTAACTTTTTAAGCTTACATAAGGGACAGCATACAGTGTTTGGAATGGGAATTCCTTCATCAGAATAGTAAATGCGTACTGTAGGCACACCACCCGACTTTTGTAAGAGCAGATAGACTACTTTGTACGCAGAGGTCGCACATGTACACTGAAGTTATTTTGCAGTAATCAGTTATTCCACAGCATGGCAATACTGTCCTGGGCCATTGTTTAACAGTAGAAAACTAAACTATAAAGAAAGAACAACAACAACAACAAAATAGCGGAGATTACAACAACAACAGACGCTCACATTGACAAGCGCTTGTTGATGAAAGAGTATGATACAATGGTCTTACGGATTTGGAACAACATGAGGTTGAGTAATTAATGACATAATTTTTATTTTAGGATGAACTATCCCTTAAAGCATTCTAGGTACTAAAGACTAGTAATGTGTGTCCACACAGAATTGCATAATAAGAGTAACTTAACAAATTTCATTTGTGGTGAAAGATAAAGCTCAGTGTTAAGTGGCCCCACAACATGAGAACTAGCCATGAAGTAGATTCCCCACTGTGTGCCTTGTTCTTTTCTCGTAATGCCCTTTCCTGACTGGCTTTGAGATGACAGTGCCTCATATTCCCCGCTCTATCCCACAACACTATCTCTGCATGAGGGGCACAGCAGCTTGAGGAATAATGCATCATTATGGGTTTCCCCTTAGTCCATTCACTGATGTTCACTGGATGATCCCCCTTCAATAACTGGACCACGTCCAGCCTTTGTTCAGATTCTTTTTCAAAGTGCTGTTCTGAGGTGTCCATTTGTGACTGTATTAATGGGAGATGGACTCCTCCTGTAGTCTCTTCATGAAGTTGTGGGAAATGTTCTTCATGTCTCTGCATAGACACTTCAGACAGAATGAGAGTGCCTTCTCCGTTTGCCAGCTGTATGGATGCCAGTCCAGAGTGACCTCTGTCTTTTGCTACAAATGAGACTTTCCATTTGCTCTGAGAGCACAGAGAGGGGCAGGAGGACTCCACGTGCAGGGAAGAACATGCCGGAGGCATTTTGTCAGGCTCCTGGAATTGTTACATGACCACATTTAAACATGTATAATGTCTTATCCACATATGAGACAGTAAACCTATAAATTGAGTCACACTTAAAACCACAGACAAAGTTTTGGTGTGCGCTTCCCCCCCACCACGGTGTGTTTCCATGTTGTATGGAGATATTCCATAGATATAATGTTTTTCATTTTACTGTACCATCTGTATTTTCTATTGCCCTACACCAGTGATCCCCAAATCTGGCTTGTGAGATCCACTTTCCTGCAGAGTTTAGCTCTAACTCTAATCAAACACACCCTGAATTTGCTAATCAGTGTCTTCAGGATCATTAGAAAACCACAGGTAGGTATGTTTGATTAGGGTTGGAGCTAAACTCTGCAGGAAAGTGGATCTCGTGAGCCAGATTTGAGGATCACTGCCCTACACCTAAACCTACATCTCAGAGGACACTTTCTGCACTTTTAGATTTTCAAAAAACTTGATTGCTGATGATTTATGAGCTTGTTTTCTCATGGGCCTAAAAAATGGACATTTGGTCTCCATAACGTGATAAATACCAGGTACACACACACAAACACACACACACAAAGAGACATTTGATGGTTCTTACCTCTAGTATCACTGCCAGATGTACCACAGCATAATTTGAGTCTGGTAGGTCTTCTGCATGAACAGTCAGAGTCAGGGTGATGGCTGTCCCTGGCTGGGCAGTATGAGGAGTTCTTAGTTCAACTTCCCTCTTCACAGAGCCCCTTTCACCAATGAACAGACTAAAAATATAATAATATCAGTGATTAATATCTAGCAACTTTCTGGCTGAAATATAAAAGTGTATCAGTCTTTAACTGATAAATGTTCAATCGGTGAGCATACATGTTTTATATACAATTAGTAGGACTAAATGCTGGTGAAAGTGTGTCATTAGCTCTCCTTTTACTGTTCTCACCTTTGTTGGTCAGGGTGGGAAAGATACCCCTGGTCATCTTTTGCTGAAAGTCTGAAGTAACGGCTGGGGCCATGATTAAAAATCTCAAAAACCACAGTCGAGCTGTGACCAGGAAGAAGCTGTGGAGCTGAATGCACCTAGGGATGAAGGGCACTTTTCATTAGCTTATTTATACTTTGAAAGCACATTATTTTTGTTAATTTATTCCATTCATACTTGTATCTGTACATGTGTCGGTTGAATCATCTCAGTGGAAACTCTTTCGAGCAAATTTCCCCATCTATCATTTCCAGAGAGACGCATGCTGAATGGCATCCTGGGAACTGAGTCCATGTACCCCACTAGCTCCTCTTCAGACAAATGAGAAGATGTGGAGTTTAGCAATACCTTCTGCAGGCTCTCCCCATTAGGCCCCAACAGGGTCACGTGACTGAATGAGGCCTCCTCATTGGGTGACATGCCTGTCACAGCAACCACTAAAAACACTGGGACTCCTATGAAGTATTGTGGTGGTAAGAACTCACATAATCATCAATCGTGTATATAAAATGTATTAAGTATCACTCAAATGGCTCAAAGAACAACGAGAACGACCTGCTATAGGGCTGCCCTCCATTTTCCTCAGTCCTGGATGTGTCTCATTTGCTTCTCTTGCAAAATAGTACAGGAAGTCCAAGCTGCTATCACCTAAAGGGTTAAACACATGGCTGTAGCATAGTTTTATTACTAACTTAATCATTTAATTATATTAAGACTGGGTGCTTTTGCAAGCATTTTTACCTAGTACGTTGAATGTCATTGGCCCAATGGTTTTAACTGTGAGCTGCCATATACCTATCTCTATTGGAGGCAGCAGGTTTATTCTATGTAGACCCTTAGACGAGTCTAGCACTGCCAGAGGACTGTCAGTACCAGGAAGAGATTGTTGAACACCTGAGAAATAAAGATAGGGTCTTACAAAATTAGGAAATCTACAATGTACAGTAAGTGATTCACCCTGGGGAGACTGTAATGTGAAGTGCCAGATTATGAAGTGCCACAGTTGCTCAAAAAGGTGTGAGACTGTATAGAGATTACAGTAGGTAGTACAGTGAGAGCAGACACAGAATACAATTTTTGTTAAATGCATTAACAGTTGTGAGTCAAGCGGTTAAGGGATATTTCTGTCTTTTTTATGACATTAGAGAAAGGACTATGCGGTTTGAAGTTACAAAGATCATTCCACCACCAGCGTACATAAAGATTTGAGCATTTTTGTATGGCTATTAAGGTTGTGACACACTTCTGTAAGTGGACATCAAAGAACTAGTGGTGAGGAAAGCAGTCTGTGTTGTGCTTAGGTACGTGGATGGATTGTATGCTTAAAGTTCTCTGTGTAAGTATGGGTACCTGAGGGACTGACAAGCTCGCAATGTGTAAGCTGACCAGTGATGTGCAGCATCACTTTTGTCACAGCTTTGTCCACTCTGAAGGAGTTTGATGAATTTGATTCACTCTCTGCATGAAGCAGAGTCACCTATTTAGAGAAATAAACGTGGTTATGCAGAATAATGCGTTCACAATCCTGACAAGACTGTTATTAAATAATTAGCTCACTTCCAGAATAAAAATTTCCTGATAATTTACACATCCCGATGTCATCCAAGATGTTCATGCCCTTCATTCTTCAGTCAAAAAAAAAAGAGTTTTTGCTGAAAACATTCCAGGATTTTTCTCCATATAGTGGACTTCAAAGGGAATCAACAGGTTGAGGGTCAAACTGCATTTTCAGTTCAGCTTTAAAGGTCTCTAAATGTTCCTAGCCAAGGCATAATGGTCTTATCTAGCGAAACAAATAGTCATTTCTAAGAAAAAATCTTGCACTATGTGGATCTCACACATTATATAATCACATTGGAAAGTTCACGGATAGTGTAACTGGAAGTACCGACCCAGTGTTTACAAAATCAAACATGCAAAGGAAGTTGAACACCCTTTACAAAAAAAAGTATAAAGTAAAGTAAAAGAGGAGAAAATGAGATGGACTTTTTCGCCTTACCCTACCTTTTTAAAGCAAAGTACACAGACGAAGAACTAACCACGCATGACCATTCCAACATGATTACATAATGTGTGAAGCTGCGCATGCACATCGCAGAGCTAATGCAAGATGAGCATTTGAGTTAAAAAATTATATACATTTTTATTTTATTTAGAAAACGACCAATTACTTTGCTAAATAAGACACTTATTCTTCAGCTGGGATTGTGTAGAGCCCTTCGAAGATGCATTGAAACTGCAGTTTTTAACCTTCAACCCATTGATCAATATTGAAGTCCATTATAAGCAGAAAACTCCTGCATGTTTTCCTAGAAAACCTTAATTTCTTTTTGACTGAAGAAAGAAAGATATGAACATCTTTGGTGATTACACTATCAGTAATTTTTTTTTATTCTGGAAGTAAACTAATCCTTTAATTTTTAAAACAGATCTTTTGTTCCTCTTGTATTTCCATTTGACACTACCTTGCTGGAGGTGGTAGTGTCTTCTACAATGGCTGATACATCGCGGATGTCTGTTTTTGTAGTGAAGATAGTCATTCCTCCAGACAATGAAGAAAGAGTAGAATACAGAGAGAATCTACCAGGAGATAAAGATTCTCTTCTTTTCCTTTTTCTCAACCCTTTTCCTCTTCCTGTGAGACTTAGATCTTCAGTAAGCAAAAAGTTGACCTAGCACGTACCAAAATTAGATGCATGAAAACAATGCCTCTGTTCCAAAACTTAGGGTGACCAAACATGCCATTTTCCCAGGACACATCATGGCCAGAATTGAAAATATGCACATTTTGGCTTTGTTTGTGATGCGCAGACCAATTGTTGTGTGACAAAGTACCGTGAGAGCTCTAGACAGCAGACGGCTTCTTCTGCTTTAGAATCGCTCTCACAATACTTTGATGTTATACACCCATGTTCAGTGCTGCTTCAAGTCAAACATTAATATGTACATGTATTTGCATTACTTTGACTATTCTCTGTAGAACCTACCTTCTCCCGCTCCACGATTGGTTGATTACGTACAATGTCTGCATGTTATTGGTCAAATGATCATAACCTTCATTAAGTATGAAAACAGGAAACCAAAGCCAAAACCTGGATTTACATACTGTAGGCCAGCGATTCTCAATTCCAGTCCTCGCAACCCCCTGCTCTGCACATTTTATATGTCTATCTTATCACTTCAGACGTTTGTAAGTGCCTTGCGAATTAGCCATCACAGGATATTCCGCCATGATTCCAGTTTGAAGCGAAAGTATATGTTCCATTCAAAAAAAGTGCACTGAAGTGTGCAAGACATAAAATTTCATTGTATTTATTTACCAAGGTATCTGATGTCACACTTATCCGTGTGTGAAGATGTTGCACATTGCAAATCCGTGAATTAATGTTCTGAAGTGAACACTGTGTAGGGACCATGTCAATGGGAACACAGTTCACCCACGGAGCTCACTTCTAACAAGCTGATTATCTGAATCAGGTGTGTTAACAAAGAGAAACATACAAAATGTGCAGAGCAGGGGGTCGCGAGGACTGGAATTGAGAACTGCTGCTATAGGCAACAGCTTTCTGAAGTAGCATTATAGCTGAAATGGAACATTATTAGTAACTGATCTGGAATATGCTTCACATTTATAGCTCTCTGCCCAGGAGAGTCAATAGAGTTTGATGTTAGCATCCTGCTAAGCTACCAACAAAATACCCTAACTATTGAATTTTTTAAACAGTGTGTGTTTGTGGTTTACCTTTGTTTGCTTCTCCAGTATGAGAGCCTGGACTGCACTCTGCAAATGATGGTCTTTAGGGGAAGCGTCTGTGAATACAAATATCTCTGACAGTGGAGGGCTATGGGTCAGAGCCATCTGCCCCACAGACCCATTCACACACATAAGACACACAGAGAGAGACATACTTAGAATGTACATCACTGTAGTAGAAATTATGTATCTCAACCATATGTGTTCCATAGCATTTAAACCCATAAAAATGATATTTTTAGCACTATGGTCTACCACTTGAGCTAAAGCATATACAAAAAAAATGTGTTCTCTGTACACAGCACCATCAAATTTAGGGCAAATTACTTAATCTGAAATGGTTAGTGCTGAGTAGTGTTTATTATATTTTTCCAAACCCAGTTTACTAAACATAAGCTGTGTGTCAGTTAGGGGCTGCATACTTTTGAAGGCTGCATTTGTAGACTCACTCAAATGTGGCTTTAAATGTGGCCTTTCTCCTGGGCCATGAAATATACAACATGGATCCTTCACTGCTGTGGAGGAAATTGTAAACATATTAATTTCTTTTTAAAATATTCATAAATGTACAGTACTGTGCAAAAGTCTCAGGCCACTAGTATTTTCACCAACAAAAAGAAAATGGATTTAAGTCAGTTATTTTTGACTTAAAACCATTTTTATGTTGGTGAAAATACTAGTTGCTTAAAGGGTTAGTTCACCCAAATATTATGTCATTAATGACTCACCCTTTCAAGCATCGAAAATACATTTTGGTCCAAAAATAACAAAAATGACAACTTTATTCAACATTGTCTTCTCTTCGGGTCTGTTGTGAGCGCATTCATGCCGCTGTTGACATATGACGCTGCTGACGTGTTTTCTGGCACACCCAATAACAAAGATAACATGTCAGCACCTTCGTATGTCAACAGTCACAGCAGTCACGCTCACAACAGACCCGGAAGAGAAGACAATGAGGAATAAAGTCGTAACTTTTGTTATTTTTGGACCAAAATTTTTTTTTCGATGCTTCAACAAATTCCAACTGACCCTCTGATGTCACATGGACTACTTTGATGATATTTTTATTACCTTTCTGGACATGGACAGTATACCGTACATACATTTTCAATGGAGGGACAGAAAGCTCTTGGACTAAATCTAAAATATCTTAAACTGTGTTCCGAAGATGAACGGAGGTCTTACGGGTTTGGAATGACATGAGGGTGAGTCATTAATTACATAATTTGGGTGAACTAACCTTTTAAGACTTTTGCACAGTACTTTAGTTGATGGCTAACTTGTTATTTCTAATAATAACAGGACAAACACCATATATTTCCTTTCAAATGCTTATAAATGAAATACATAAATTTATTTTTGGTTTCTGATGTCAAATTCTTGAAGAAAACTCACATTTAAAATGGTGTTTTGAGGGCAGTGAATGTGATTATGGTTAAATTCACCTAAGGTGCTATATTGAGTTTCCAGGTTGTTGTGATTGACTGCTCCCAAGTAAAACCTTGTTTCTGCAAAGTAGGTAGTACAGTAAGTAATTAGAGTAAGTAATGATAGCAGCTTCTTGGTGGAATGCTGTCTTTTTATTCAGGAGAAGTATACCCCAAATATTAGTACCACAAATCTTTCTTTGCTTGAATAAGACCTTAATTCAGATTCAAACCGTTTTAGCCTTAATTTGAAAGATACATTTTGATTTGAACAGATATTAGAGACATCTCACAGGAACATTATTTTCTAGTTAAACAGGAAAGACAAATAATTTGAGGTATTATACACCATATTCTGTATTAGAGGAGCTGTTTTCAGCAATTTTGCATGGAAGAAACTGCTTGTTCTTTCTCTGTAAAGAAGAGCTTAAAATAGAATATGGAACTGGTGTTGTCAACCAGACGAGATTTATGAAGTCTAGAGACGTTGAAAGATATGAAAGTGGAATCAAACAAAGAGCTGATTGCTCAAAGACAATTGTGGTTGGGGTTTTTCCAAGATTCATTTGATTTATATGGTTCTCTTAATGTTCAAATTTTAGATGTGACCAGACAGCTTCTGGAACTGCTACGTTGACAAATTGGGGCAAATACATTGAGTCTGTTCAACAAGTGGCAGACAGAAGCAAAGAAAGAAGAGGAAGTGGCTTTGTGGGCACATGTGTTGCATTTTCAATGATCATACAGACATACACTTCAGCTCCCCTCATGAAAGAGGAAGTTGACACTCCTGAGGAGTCAACATGGACACAGACTTATTCAATGCAGGGTGAAACTTTCACTCTAGAGAACATCCTGCCATGTAAAATGGTGGTAGATCAATCAAAAGTCATATTGAAGAGGGGCAGAGACAGCAGTGGCCATACATAACAACACCAGAACTTTGAATGCCACTTCATGCTGATGATCCAGTGCAACAAATGATCTAATGCACAGAAGAGCTTCCATCCCTTTGAGGGCACACTGTAAAACCCGACAAGTTAACTTAACTCAAACCGTTTGAGTAAACAGATTGCCTTGATTTAAACCATGTAAGTTTTAAAACTTTGCATTCAAGTAATTAAGTGATTAACTAAGTGCTGATTGAGAATTAGTGATGAACAGCTGCTGTTAACAAACAGAATCACTGAAGAAAAGAGAAACACAAGAACTACTACAACTGACTTCAGACACAGACTTAGATGAAATCAACTGAAATAAAATACATGAAATCTCTCAAGATCTGATTAAACAACCCCACAAACAGCATCACCAGCTCCACTTATTAATAACCAGACTGACTTTATTTCTGTCAGACGTCTACAGAAGATCTTATTGAGAATGAACTAAGGTTTAGATGTCGATTTATTGTTTCATTTGAAGTAACCATGTTAGAGATCAGTGTTTGCTTTAGTTGGGCTCTTGACCCTTGTTTTCTGTCTTAGTCTTTTCTCTGGCTGTTATAACCGTGTGTTTCTAAAACACATTTGTTGTAACTCAAAAGCCCAGAAGAAATGCCATCAGGTGTTAACCTGTACCTAGGTGTAGGGTGTTATACTTTATATAGGTTATTTACTGGTCTAAATTATTTACTGGTCTAAGCAGTTGTTTGTATTCTCTTTTAAACTAAAATTCTGAATCTGCTTTCAATACGTACCGTACCAGTCCAGCCTACTGTCTATTTTAATAATGGAAAATAAAGTTCATTGACAAGAGTGAGAGCTTGATTCACCAGTCAGTTTAAATCTGAGCTGGATCTGGCTCAGTGAGAGCTATTCTATTAACCAACTAGTGGTAAAGACATAAATAGATTACTGACTATGCAGACTTCTCTGGCAAAGAAATGTGAAGTAGGGCACAAGTAGTCTAAAGAAATTTTGATCAGTAAAGCAACAAGATTGGTCACTCTATTTCATTTAAGATAATTTCCTAGATTCAATAAAACAATAATTCCAAATTTCACCAGGGGTATGAAATGGGAATGTTTTGGACATAGATCCAAGTTTGTAAGGAAATCTCAGATCTTCACTTGAGTCGTTAATGAGCAACAACAAAAAGTTTGAAAATTTTACTTGCACAATGAATGACAAATTGCATTTGAGAAAATCAACTGTAGGTCAAAAAGTAAGATTTATGTCAGAGGTGTCAAACCCATGGCGACTGACATCAAAAACTGCAATTAATGTCCTAGTGTCTAAAACACTTTAAAGCAGTTTGAATGTTGATATCTAATCAAGATTTTATAGATAGTTTAAGGGCTTAATATACATAAATGGACCATGGTAAAGAAGTTTAGACAGGTTGGAGCCCCGTTTTGTTTTCAGACAGTTGAATATCACTTTCAAAAATGTCTGGTACAAATGCTGCTCTTCAACTGCAGCTATCGCTAGGCTACAAGAACAATCCTCTATAGGCTAGTTAGAACATCCCATTTAACAGTACTCAATTCAACAAAAAAGGTGAAGCTTACGATGTCTGCATCATTCAGAGGATGCAGCCCCTGAACTGGAACACAGTTATAGACATGCTGGGAACAAAAATGTTGCTCATCCCCATGATTTTTATCAATTGTCCACAAATATAGGGGTTTCCCTGTTGATTTTATCAATAGTAAGTCTGCTATGCGTTCAATGTTTATTTAGAATGTGAAATGTTATGGTTACCTGAATGGCAGAGAGACACATCTCTGGTTCATCCCCACCTCCAAGAGCGGTCAGATCCTCCATGTATTGCATGAACTGATAAGGGTCATCTGTCTCCATCACTGGCCCAAAACCTGAGATATCATCATTGTACTTAATGTAGAACTAATTAAACATAAAATATTATAGATAAAATGAGAAGTGTTATTTCAGTGTAGGCATAAGATGACATTCTAACCAGGGTCATGAAAAGGCACTAGAATGAAGGTGCCAGGCAGACTAGTGCGTTGGCTCTTTTCACGGGCTTGTATGATGGAGAGGGCTCTGAATCGGGCAGCTGTGATCTCCTCAAACATGCTGCCGGTTGTGTCCATGACGAAGACCAATGCTGGAGGCTGCTGGACACTGAAGAGCCTACAGGTTTCCACAGACTACATCACTTGTGCGTTTTTTCATCATTGGATAATTGTGTTTCAATTACTGAATTAGCAAATAACGAATAGCCCATGCAAAATATTTAAATAAAACTGTAGACAGGAAGGTAAAAAAGGCACAGACGTGCTAACATTTTCTCATGCACTCAATATTAACAAAAGGGGTGTCACACATGGTGTCTAAGTAAAAACAGGAATTCCACTCTTTCCGTGTAGATCACTGTAAGCAGTATTGATGTTAAATTAAATTGACCTCTGACCTGAGGAAGCTTTTAGGCCCCACCTCATTGCGGAGGTCTTGGAGCACTCTGAGGGTTGCTGTGGTGGCCAGATGGGCAGCTTCTTTATGGAGGTAGTGATGAGGGGAGAAGAGCGGAGATGTGCTGTCCTTGTTGATTCCCCCCTCAGCTCCCTGGTGACGACTACTGTCTAGAATCCCACCATGACTGCACTTTCCTTTAAATAAGACAAAACATGTTGCTTTTCTTAAAAGAAGCTTACTTAATCATCAGAATGAATCATAACTCAAAATATCTTTATTAGTTTCGCAGATATGATTCTGTTTATAATGACTTACAGATAAAGAGGTGAATCTCATGAAATCGTTAACAACTTTTCCAGGTTATATTTCACCCCAAACTCAAGGTAATTCAAAATTTTATATATATATATATATATATATATATATATATATATATATATATATATATATGTTTTTATTAATAGTAAAAGTAAATAAATTAAGATTATTTGAAGGTATTTTGCAAAGTGGCACTATTTTTATGATGATTAAGCATCTCCTCCCCAATTGTCATGATGCAAATTGTAAAGTATTTTTACTTAATCTTAAAACTTAAACTTTATTTTGGTAGTATTTTATTTTATTTATTTTGGTAATGCCTCAATTGTAGAATATTTAAATAAATGGTTCCAGTGATCTTTACTATAATAAAGTAAAAGGTACCCTATAATCAAAAATATAGATATTAAATAATAAATTGTTTTTGAAAAACATTTATTTCATGCCAAGTATACTACATTTACATATTTATGTACTTAATAAAAAACATCAAGTAATTTTACTTTTAGTATACTAAACTGGTATACTTAAAGTCTGTATAACTAGAACTTTGTGCATAATGCATAATTTATTTGTGAGGAAGTAGTGCCAAAATCCAATTAAATACATATCGTGTATTTGATTGTGCTAAAGTGAAACTGGTTACACTTTATTTTACAGTACGTGTACTTACAGTGCATTTATCTAAGAAAGTTCTGGTAATACAAGGTAACTACATCGGGTAGGGTTAGGTTTAGGGGTAGGTTCAGGGTTAGTACCTAGTTATTACATAGTTATTGTAATTTCTATAATAAGTACATAGTATGTACATGAGGAACAGGACTTTAAAATAAAGTGCTACCGTGAAACTATTGAAAGTAGGTACACTTTATGTATCTTGCATTTAAAGACTGATATTATTCAAAAATGATCATACATTCATCATCAATAGTGACAATAAAACACATTTTAGTCTTAATATTAAGAAATGTGCATTGTGCACAAGTATTACTCCACATAAAGTTTCATTATAGTTTTATAAGAGTGATATGTCAGAAAATATGTTAATAGATTTGAACTGTATTTAGTATGAAATAAATGTATTTGAAATATATTACTTTTTTTTATTACTCTAGGTACTGCAGTAATGGGAATCCATGTACGAAAAAAAAAAAGAACAAATTAATAAAATTTCAACGCATTACAGTAAATCAAGAAGGAAATGGGAAATAGTCTTAATTGTCACAAAATAATTTTACAAAGAAAAAAAAATTCTTACACATAGGCTGCATTTTCTTTAAGCAATTACTTTATTTGCTAACTTCATTTTGGGGTGAAAAGTGACCAGGACACTTTTTTTTTCACTGTTTTCACCTGGTGGTTTTACAGGGTAAGAGCTGAAATAGCCAGTAGTCAGTAGTGGTTCCGTGTGACGAATCATTTCCTCTAGCAGATTATTATAACAGCTAAATCTGTAGCACCCTGCACAGGTTGGGGTTTCCTCTGAAAACAACAAAAACATATGTGAACATATGAGTGGTTAATGACTTTTTGTAAAATGCTTTGTGACGGACTCACCTGAAGCTACAGGAACTGACGGCTCTTCCGGGTGCAGAAGGTGGAGGTACACTGCTTGCTGACCCATCTCCACCCAGTTACTGTGACTGTAAAAGTCCTACAACCATATGCATATGCATGTTTGAATGAGCCATTTTAGGGGGCGTGGCAGTCTTAAAGCTGAAGTAGGTAACTTTTGTAAAAATGTATTTGTGAAACCTGTCATTATGTCCTGACAGTAGAATATGAGATAGATAATCAGTGAAAAAATCAAACTCCTCTGGCTTCTCCCAGTGGTCCTATTGCCATTTGCAGAAATTCATCCGCTCCCGGTAAGAAACAACCAATCAGAGCTGTGGTCCATAACTTTTTTTTGTTTTCAAGATTTACAAAATGTATATAATAAGCGAGTACACCATGAATCCATTTTCCAAACCGTGTTTTTAGCCTGTCCTGAATCATTAGGGTACATCTATAATAAGTGTTTATATTCGGACTATTTTAGATTGCTTCGGAGGTACCGCAGCGGAGTAACCCAGTACCTTTGTGATTCTTCATTGACATAAACAGAGAGAAGTAGCTCCGGCTACAATGTTCTTCCGCAAGACGCAAGCAGTTCTGTTTATTAACCGCTAGAGCGTCAAAAGTTACCGACTGCAGCTTTAATTTTGATAAAAATATCTCTTTGAATTTGAGACTTTAGTCTTTGCAACTTTACAGACTTTCTTCATGCACCAAGAGCTTGTAACACTCCAAATAAAAAGGGAAAATTGAAATTGCATCATATGATGTCTTTAAAACTACAATGCTACAAACGTCTAATGACTAATACAACATGTGATTGTCATATCATAATATTACAACTTGAGTAATATTGGCCGATCAACCCTGTTGCAAAAAGACAGCATATTCTGGTTGGGTATGGTTTGAGTTGGTTTAAGTTGGTCCTTAGTTGGTTATAAACTGGTCCTGATCTGATTCAATCTGGTCATCTGCTGATCCTAAGAAACTAGCTCCTGCTCAGACCAACTCACAGAAAGCTTATAACCAGCTCAAAAGAAGCTCAAACCAGCTCAAACCAGATACCATGCTTCAGAACATACCTAACCAGCATATGCAGTTTTTTTCAACAGGGTAATAAATATAATGTCATCAGAATAATAAATATAATGTGTCAGCCAACCTGTAACGAGTGGAAAAGCTGACCCAAGCTACGTCTGCCCCCCTGGTACTCTTTAGCCTGGGTCAACAGTACTGTCTGGTCCCAGAACTCTCGTAGCATCTGGGTGGCTCCTTCCACTCTCTCAGAGTCAAAGTGGTATACTGGATCAGAGCATGTGGAGCTCAAGAAATCCATTTCTGCGTTAGCACTTGCTACCTCACCCACAGCATGCCAAAACCCTCGACCAAGCCCAGTATACTGGAACAAACAAATCAGTGAAACTAAATTTTCAAGCTATCACTATGCATCTAAAACATTTTTAAAACCCTTTTAGAGATGAAAACAATCAGCAGTAAATAGCAACAACTAGAAATATTAATTTGGCACGATACCTACCAGCTCGTCATTATCTACATCATGTTGATGTTCCATCATTTTGCTTAGAGTTTCCATTGTGATGTTCAGTATAGCTTGTTCTGTCATGTACTGGTGTGTGTATGAATCCCATGACAACGTTAGTACGCGTGACCAGAAGTTGGGAAGAAAGGCTTGGCATATTGGCATAAAGTAGATGAACAGCACCAAGACACACTGGTGGGTCAAAATCCAGGAGCTCATCCCTTCACACATCATTCCACACTGGTTAAAACACCTGAACTGTTATAGAAAGATGCATTATACCTGCAAAGGGTTACACGTGAGACGGATGTGGTGAGCTGTTTTATTATACACACATTACTCTGTTTGCCTATTCAGAGCAGCACACGTAAATATACACAAACATAGATTTTTACCTTTTTAAATAAATAGTCAATTTTTCAGTTTCAGTTCATTTTACTGTTAAAGATTTAAAAGGCAGGCCTACATTTTCAGCATTATAGATCTATAGATATATCACAAATTGAAACCAAGATTTTGCGGCAGGCATTGTTTTATGAAACCTATTGTTTTTATTTAAGAACATTTATGTTTCATTTCTATCTACAGTATTATTATTATTAATTATAAAACTATACAATTAAACGATATTTGATTGTGTTTTTTAATGACATATTTGGGTGTGGCTTCAACCCACCTGCTCAGTGTTTTCAACTGCAGTTCAGTAAATTATAATTTTTTTGTTATAATGCATTTATGAATTTACAATGAGTTCTTAAACCAATACACATTATATGGGAGCACAAAAGAGGTATAAAAAACAGGTAATTATCTTACCTCTGCTGCCTTCTTTGCTTTTGTGGTCTCAGTCTAGCTTTTTTCAGCTTGTATTTTTGAGCATTTTATCATTTGACAGATCCAAACTCCAATCAGCAATCAGAAATGCACATGGTGTGGTTTTCACCCTCAGACAAAGACGTTGTCAGCAATTTGCCTCCTTACCACATTGCGTGCAGCCTTTTGAATAACAGTAGCTGAATAGCAAGTTTTAAGACTCTTGTTTTTGTGAAAATTTCTAGAGGTTCATCTAAGCTAAGTAAGAGACAAAAACATGCCTGTAACCTGCGAAGATGGATGTCCATGAGACACATATCCTCAAATCCTCATGACCCCAATATTGCATGTGTTTCCCTCCTTGTCTTCATTCTCCCCTCTCTCCACTGTTTCTTTTTTCCCCTAACTTGCCCCATTTAAGCATGCTGCATTGACTCCACACAATAGTGCTGCATATATTAAGGGCCAGGGTGTCCCCCTTCCCTGCTCTTCATTTCTGTCTTTTGCCTGACATGAAAACACACACTATGCTCACTTCCCCCAGTGCTTCTATTGTGATTTCATGGTGAAAGACTTCAGACATGTTGCTAACCAACCCCTCTCCTGGCATTAGACTTTAGACCTAAGCTTTAGAAAGGCTTCGATGATAAAACTGCATTGTAATGTGGATCTATTGTAATATGTGAATTCAGCCTATAGAAAATCTATGACCGAATGTTTACTTATAGCTTACTGCTTGTTAAAAGCAATTCACCAAATAGAAAATAGTGCTTACAATTTAAGAAATATATTATTCATAAATAAAATAAATACAAAAAATTAAATAAAATACAACAACAACAACAACAATAAAAATGTATTTCAATAATTAATACATAGAGGTGTATCTCAACAAATTAGAATGTCATGGAAAAGTTCATTTAGTTCAGTAATTCAAATCAGTCTGAGTGCATTGAATTTATTTAAGTCTTTTGTTCTTTTATTTGTGATGATTTTGGATCACATTTAACAAAACCCAAACCAATTCACTCTCAGCAAATTATAATATGGTGAAATGCCAATCAGTTAATAAACTCAGAACACCTGCAAAGGTTTCCTGAGGCTTCAAAATGGTCTCTCAAAAATCAGAAAACATTAAATTAGCTTTCTGTGCATGCGTAAAGCCTCAAAAAAGCTCACTGCACATGATACACATGGAACAGACATGAGATGTTTTCATGCAGTTTTTCTTACAGGATTTAAAAAAAAATGTATTTATGAAAACAACTCACCATTCACTGACGCGTCCAGGTCCCACACACTCACAATTTTATGTCTGATCTATAATGCAACTGCCTTCATATTTTGTCGCAAATAGCAATCGCAAGTAAATTAGCTTTCATCTTTGCAGGACTGTGATATGCAGAGTGTACAAAGTAACACATCTGTAGGAATAGTGCGAAAATGCATAGTACATAACGTGCACAATACCAGTATAAACACGGATATCTATTGGTATAATGTGTGTCACATGACTAAACATGCGTCATCGTTTTCAAAATCCTCAGTTTTCACAGTCCACACTACAAAGCGAAAACGGCCTTTTTAAAATTTATCCACTTTGGAGAGCACTTTCAAAAAGCTCAGTTTTCCTTTATAAAAATGCAGCCTCAGTGTGGACAGAAAGCCAAAACAGAGAGAAAAAGATGCGTTTTCAAACAAAACATATTAGTGTGGACATGGCCTCAGTTTGGTTCACTAGGATACACAATAATGGGGCTTTAAACAAAATACATTGCGTCAAAACAACTGAACAACATTCATTAGGCAAACAGTGTGTCAATAATGCAATATGACAGTTAAAGGCAGTTCATCATTGAATTCAGTGATGTCATCTCTGTTCAGTTTAAATAGTGTCTGTGCATTTATTTGCAATCAAGTCAACGATATAGCTGTAGATGAAGTGATTAGTGATGCATGGATTAACATTTCTGCATTTGACATTGAGAGCATAGGCCGTAATTTAGATATATTTTTGAGATGGAAAAATGCAGTTTTACAAATGCTAGAAACGTGGAAAGATTGCTATCAAATAGCACACCTAGGTTCCTAACTGATGACGAAGAATTGACAGAGCAGCCATCAAGTCTTAGACAATGTTATAGGTTATTACATGCAAAGTTTTTAGGTCCTATAATTAACACCTCTGTTTTTTTCAGAATTTAGCAGTAAGAAATTACTCATCCAGTTTTTTATATCGACCATGCATTCCATTAGTTTTTCAAATTGGTGTGTTTCACCGGGCCGCGAAGAAATATAGAGCTGAGTATCATCAGCAGTGAAAGCTAACACCACGTTTCCTGATGATATCTCCCAAGGGTAACATATAAAGTGCGAAGAGTAGCGGCCCTAGTACTGAGCCTTGAGGTACTCCATACTGCACTTGTGATTGATATGATACCTCTTCATTCACTGCAACGAATTGATGGCAGTCATATAAGTATGATTTAAACCATGCTAATGCACTTCCAAAGTCTTCAAGTCTATACAAAAGAATTTTGTGGTCAATTGTGTCAAACGCAGCACTAAGATCCAATAGAACTAATAGAGAGATACAACCACGATCAGATGATAAGAGCAGCTCATTTGTAACTCTAAGGAGAGCAGTCTCAGTACTATGATACGGTCTAAATCCTGACTGGAAATCCTCACAGATAAAAAACTGGATCTAGAGATAGGAGAGGAGAAAAGATAACAGCGATAGGTTCGAATGAAAACGCTAATGACAAGTTAATGACAAGCTAACGAGTGCTAACGCGATGCAGGTGCACTGCACTCAAGGATATGAAATAAAAGTGAACGATCAAAATTAATCTGATAAGATTGATAATATCAGAAATATGGCGTGAATTAAGTTATATTTTATCACTTTAAACAACAGAGAATGATAGTAAGATAAAGATTCTAGAGAAAAAACAGCTACACGGAGATATGATCAGCTGCAGCAAGGCCAGCCACAGAGTTCAAAGAGTGCTGTATCCAAGAATAATAACAGAAAGTTAAATGGAAGGAAAAAGTGTGGAAGAAAACAATGCACAATCAACCAAGAGAACCGCAGCCTTATGAGGATTGTCAAGCAAAATTGATTCAAGAATTTGAGTAAACTTCACAATGAATGAACAATGAGGCTGGGGTCAAAGCATTGTTTTTGTTAAATGTGAGCCAAAATAATCACAATTAAAAGAACCAAAGACTTAAACTACTTCAGTCTGTGTGAACTGAATTTACTTAATACACAAGTTTCACAATTTGATTTGAATTACTGAAATAAATTAACTTTTCCACAACATTCTAATTTATTGAGATGCACCTGTAATCTCATCATCACATTGCACATTTAGTTGTTCACCTTGGAAATAAAATTTAATTCTGTGTTCCATGCTTCCTTTCAAATGTCATTAATGAGTGAAACAAAGTGAAATTTGAATATGTGTAATCTTGCTTGAAGCTTTATGAAACAATGAAACAAGCAATGTAGCACTGCAATTCCCAGCATGCACTGCAGGAGCATTAGTCAAGCTACTGTAGCATCCAAAGATTAAAAATATGACTAGTAAAAAATAAACATTTAAGTTATGTGTTTAAAATGCGTGAGGAACTTGCACATCCAAGCAAATAACGATTCACAGACATTATCTTCAATGTTACACTACTTTGAAATAATTTGTCATGCTACTAAAATAATATAAATAACAAAGAAGAAAAAAAACTATAAAATATATAAACGAACATCCACATTTAGGTGGCAACCTCAAATAACACTTGCACTAAATACTGTCACGATCGCTGCCAGAAGGAACATGAGCTGTGGAATACACAAAATAGTCTTTTTTAGATTCAAGACATGGGGTAAATCCAACTCAGGAACTAGGAATGAGGAATGACACACGAACACAACATAGTAGACCTGACAGAGACAGACTGCACAGACTAGGATTTTAATACATGGGTTAACAAGCTTAATTAACTAGACACACCTAAACGAAATGCACAATCAAATACAAGGGAAACTGGGTCAGGGCAGACACATGGAGGGGAAAAACACACAGAGACATGTCCATAACCCTGAGTTGCATGAGCCTACGGCCAAAGCCTGCCAAAGCCCACCAGTATGGGCGGGGCAACTGGCTATTTAAGCAGGTGTTCACCATAGGATTCTCAAGTTACTTCGAATGAAGCGACGACTGAGTTGTACAGCTACATACTGTAGCACAGCTAGCAATGCAGTACTCGTTCCTGTATCTCAGGGAACCAAAGTTACGTTTAGTAACCCAGTATGTTCCCTTTACATACTGTGTCTTACTATAGGAACATAGTAAAATCATGCCATGTAAATGTAGTGGAACAACTAAAAGTATCAAACTTCCAAAAGCATCCAATGCCCTTAGAGAAGTTAACAACAACCCAAGGCTAAGACAGGATGAGCTTCTTGCGGTCACACCCGGCCTGGTTAATCATTAAAGAGTACTCCTGTTAAAATGACACCCAGAGCTCAAGAGTTAACAGGTAAACCAATGTCAGAGTGCTTGAGTGTGATACAGCCAATGGCTTTCTGTCAGATTTTTTTTACGTAGCACGTGTCACTCCAAGCAAGGAGGACCCTGGCCTGCAAGATCAGGACTTCCAGGTAATAGAACCTTGTGAATGTGAACGGCGAGGCCCAGCTTGTCACCTCACATGTACTCTAGTCAAGTGGGCCCATACTCCTATGGGGCATTGAAGGCCCAAAGAAGAGTACGTTAGCAAGATGGTGTCTACTATCCTTCTAGAGAGTATTAGCTTTGTGACCAGAAGCCCTTTAGTTAAGGAGGAAGCACAGAGAGAGTGAGTGGAAATCTGACCCAGACTACGGCTGGCCCCCTGGTAATTTTAAAGCCTGGGGCAGCAGTACTGTTCAGCCCTAGACCTCTCGTATCATCTGAGTGGCTCCTTCCACTATCTCAAAGTCAAAGTTGTAGACTGGATCAGAGCATGTGGAGCTTAAGAAATCCATTTCAGCATTTGCACTTGCTACCTCACCCACAGCATGCCAAAACCTTCAACAAAATTTTCAAGTCATCACTATGTATCTAAAACATTTCTAAAAGATTTTTAGAGGTGAAAACATTAAGCAGTAAAATTAGTTAATTAGTTACCAGAAGTTGGGAAGAAAGGCTTGGCATATTGGCATAAAGTAGATGAACAGCAGAATAGGGAAGACCGGAAGCTCTTTGGTGGGGTTACCTATGTTGACAAAGAGTTGTTCCGACAGCTTATACATGGCGGGACGCTCAATATAGATTCTTGGAGCTCTGAGGGGGTAGAGCAGAGATACATTTTTGTCCTCTTCAGAGGGAGGAAGCACAGAGAGAGAGTGTAATGACCTTTGCTCTGAATGGAGTGAAGAGCACCTTAGGTACATAACCATGCCTTGATTTCAGGATGACCTTAGTATCGTTAGGGCTGAATTCCAGGCAGGCAGGGATAATGGAAAGTGCCTGCAGGTCCCCTATCCGCTCTACTAATGCCAGTGCTAGAAGCAGAGCAGTCTTCAGTGATAGTGACCGAATGTTGTCAGACTGTAGCGGGAAGGTAGGGGGACGAAGTGGATTCAGCCTCTTGGCACCCCTTAGGAAGTGGATAACTGCACTGTTTTCTGCCCACCAACTGGCCCTTAATAAGGGCATGAGAGGCTGCTATAGCCGCCACATAGACTTGACACATTAACCATGGATGGGGAGACAAACAACACATAAAATGGCAACGAGGATAAATACATAAAGAATGACCAGGATTGCTGTTCAACTGTCGCTGGAAAAGACATCTAGATCTGAAGGACTGACAGAGCTGGCATGGAGGACGAAGAGGCCATAGCATGAGCACCACTGATACATATCGCCATCTATTCCATTGAACCTCTGAGTTTCGGATTTGTATGCAGAATACAAAACATGGAAAGACTCTTACAGTTTCCTTGAGTTGGCCAGTGGAACTACAATTTTGCATTGTATTGGTGCTCCAGTGCAGAGGATTTTCGCAAATCTCCTGGGTCCCAAAGATTCATATACAGAGACTGTAAATGCACCACAGAAAAATGTTATTCTGGAAAGACACAAATTCTGACTGAGATCTCAACTAAAAGATGAAACGATTTACGCATTTGTGAATGCGTTGAGGGAACTGGGCAAATCTTGTGAGTTTGGAGCTTTAGAACGTGATATGATACGAGATCAACTCGCAGAGAAATGTGCACATAGACGATTAAGAGATAAACTCTTGCAGGAGGAAGGGCTTACATAAGAAAGAGTATTAATTGTTGCTAGAGTATTAATTTTTGAATCAGCCCAAGCAGAGTCTAAAGTGCTTTCAGAAATCAATATATAAAAAAAAGACAATCATGTTAATTTCACAAGGGGCACAAGAACAAAAAAGTGAAACTGCAAAATACCAGCAGAGGGCGATCTGAAAAGAACAATAGTGACACCAAGTGTTATAGATGAGGACTGACAACTAGGGGTGTAACGATTCACTCGTTTTCTCGATGCATCGATTACAAACCCTGTCGATTCATATGCATCGATCTTGAAACATGATTTTTGAATCGTGAAAACCTATGAATCGTAATCGAATCGAATCGCTGCTTTCCCAAAGATTCACAGCCCTACTGACAACACATGAAGCAGATAGATGACTGTGGGGCAAAATCAGCAACTTGCCTGTACTGCAAAAAAAAAAACTAACAAACAAAAAAAAAAAACGGCCATAATGCGCATGTTTGACAAACCAGTGAGAGCTGTAAATGACAATTCTTATTCGGATGAATTTGTGTATTCAATTGATCCAGAAGGGAAAGAGACCATAGAAGTTAATTGACAGAGGCTAAAGATGGTCGTGAATACAGGTAGTGGAAGAAATTTCATTGGAGAAGAACTGTATCATAGATTGCTTGCACACAAAGTTGAACTGAAACAAACAAAGAGAAAATTATTCGCTTATGCACAAATGCACCCTCTCCACTGTAACGAAAGATGACATTTTTGTAATCAAAGGAAGTGTTGAGCCGCTGTTAGAAAGACGGTCATGCTTTGACTTAAAGATTCTGAATACCACAGACCAGGTCACTGCAATAAAAAATTTGGCAGAATGATTTTTGAAACTAGAGGCTGAATATCAATCTTTGTTAAAGGACTGGGATAAAAAAAAAGGTTACAGCCATAAAATAAGTCCCTTCTGTAGCTCAAGCTTTAAGAAGCGTACCCTACCTGATGGTAGAGGCTGTGAATTAAGAGTTGGACAGAATGCTTGAAGATGGCATCATAGAGGAAGTGCACGAAGCATCTGAATGGGTGTTAAACATTCTTCTCATTCAAAAAAAAGACACTAAAGAAGTGAGACTTTGTGTAGATCTGAGAGAACTGAACAAAGCGGTGACAAAAGAAAGACACCCAGTACCAACAATAGAAGTATACTGCAAGCAATGCAGGGAGCAAAGGTGTTTGCAAAACTGGATGCCCGTAAGGGTTTATGGCAAGTTGATCTGTCACCTGAATCCAGACAAATGACTACATTCATTACGCACCTAGGATGCTACTGTTTTAGAAAGGTTCCATTTGGATTGTTGAGCGCTCCTGAAGCATACCAGAAAGCCATGGACTTCATGTTATGTGGAATGCCAGGTGTGGTGTGCTACATGGATGATGCGGTCGTGTTTGCTGAAAATGAAAATGAGATGGAGCAAAGACGGAGAAATGTTTTTCAAAGATTCCAAGAAAAAGGACTGACCTTGAATAAAGAAAAATGTTTCTTTGGACTTAAGCAGATTGAGATTTTGGGTCATGTTGTCACAGCTGATGGAATAAAACCAGATCCACGAAAGGTTGAAGCAGTTTGTAATGCTCCCAGACTCCAAAATGTTGCACAGTTACGTTCATACTTAAAAGAGCTACAATGGAAGATACTACCTTGACGCAGCTGATTTCCATAGTGGAGACAGGACAGTGGCCTGCTACAATTCCTGATAGCCTACATCCATACAAATGCTGTTCAAATGAGTTGTCAACCCATGATGGTCTTTTGCTGCAGGGACAAGCTGGTTCAGCAAGCTTTGAGAATTGCACACGAAACACATCAAGGTGTAATTCGCACAAAGCAATTTTTGAGAAGTAAATTTTATTTGCCTAATATGGACACGGATGTTGAAAGAATGGTCAAAAACTGTAATGTGTGTGTTCTGAATCAACCCTTGCATGAAGATCAACCACTGCATCCTTTAAAACTACCACCCAGACCGTGGACCAAGATAGTTGTTGATTTGGTGGGTCCTATTCAGAATGTGTATATACTCACTGTTATAGACTACTACAAATCATATCCTGAAGCAGTAGTCATTGCTGACATTACTTCTGAGACTGTTACCAAAGAAATTATGAGAATACTGACAACGGGAAGCAGTTTGTCGGTAAAGACTTCGAAGCATTTTTGAGAACTTGTGGAGTTAAGCACATTAAGGCCTCAACTTACTACCCAAAAAGTAATGGTAAAATAGAAAGATTTCATCGTTACTTGAAGAAAGCCTTCAAAGCAGCTAAAAGTGAGGGAAGGAATTGGAGAGAAGATCTCTCAAAGATTCTTCTTGCCTATCGATCCACACCACATAGAGCATCGGGTGAGACACCAGCTTATCTGATGTTTGGACGAGACATGCATACAAAGTTGCCTAGACTCATAACATACAAAAGAGTAACAAAAGACATTGAAAGTCATCATAAAAATTACAATGAGAAAATGAAGCAGTACGCAGACATGACAAGATGAGCCAAAGAACACAACTTTAAGTTAGGAGACGTTCTTTATGTGGCAAGTACGGAAGACGGCAAGCTGGACTCTAAGTATAGAGATACACGCTATGTACTGCTGAAGAACACATCGGACAATTCCTTTGAAATGGTCAATGTAGAGGATGGCTCTAGGATAGTGAGAAATGTAAAGCACATTCGTCATGTTCCTGTTCAGCTAGAGATTAACATAGAGCCTGCTGAAATACAAAGTGATCAAGCAACTCAAGAGACAGTGGTCAAGTCAGATTCCTCAAAAGAGCCACAGAGTTTTTGTGTTACAGTACCAGACAACAGTAGTAAGCCTTTGACTACCCGTAGTGGTAGAGTGATTAAGAAACCTGCTCATTTCAGGGACATAATTATGTAAATGTTTGAGTATGTTTGTTGACTGTTTAGTCAGTTGGGATTGAAACAATATAATAGTATACTGTGTTCAGAGTAACAGTAACAGAGTAATTAAAACAAAAAGTAATTTGTTATTTGATGGTATAAGTTCTCTAATACTTACAAAGGGAGGGATGTAGTGTAGTGATATTGCGAGAACAGAGGTGAGTGATTGCGAGAGTTGAGAGAGCGGTCATGTAGTTGAGAGTGTGTTAATAAAGTTCATGTACAGTAACAGCGATACAGACTGGTTATTGAGACAAACAACACAACACCGTGGTTGGGCGTTGGCTGACGTTGAGGAGTTGTGGGCTGATTGAAGTTGAAATGGCACTCGAAGTCAGATTCAGAGACACTGCGTTACAAAACATAACTTCGAACACGAAACTCTCAAACAGGAATGAAAAGAAACCTAAGTAAAAGCATTGAACTACTGCAATTCTGAGACATGGAGAGAGCTGGTTAGTTGGGCAGGGAGGTCTCAGTCCAGCTGCGAGGCGTGTCAACAGTGAGCAGGCTTTCAGGATCAGCGAAGAGCATAGAGTCATCACTGAAGGAGAAGAAATCTGAGAATCCTGTGGGGAATGCCTGATTATATTGCCAGATGCCCCGCCGATTCAGATGATCTTTGTCAGGCTATGGTGGGCTTCGTTGCAATAGGCTCGTGTAGCTCCGCTGCCTGGCCATTGGTTCGTTTTTTAATACACTGCATGAACCAAAGGCCATGAAGTTTCACTGTGTGAATGAAAAAGGCTTAAGTTCACAAGAAAAAAGGCTTTTTTCCATATGCATCTAGCAAGACGCAGTACGAGTGCAGTACTGAAAAGGAACTAAAGGAATTAATTTATGTGGTTGAAGTTTGTGTGTTGGATGTTAAAAATGCCACATGCTGTCAAACTACATACCTTGGTTTCATTTCCTTGTTGTTGTTTCACTAACTCTTTATCCACAGATCACAACTTTTATTTAACAAGTAACAAGTTATTGCTACTGTGTAAGAAATAATAACTTTTTAAAAATTATAAAACAAACATAGAATGCGAATGGTTATATTTGTGAATTTGTTGTACAACATTTATAAAAATAGCAGTCAAAGGGGTACAAAATCTTTGATATGGAAAGTGGTTTTGAAATGTATAATGAGGAATAATGAATATCTATTAGAAAGATCAAATGTGAGGGCTGAATAGTTATTGTTCAAATATATGTATAATAGTTATACATGATTAATGTAATGTAAAATACAGCTTTCAGCACTGTTTGACAGTTTCCGCCTTTAGAACGCCTTCACCACATGACTATTATAGATACTGCCACTGCCTGTTTACACTGGTGCAGTGACCCTGTAACAACATATTGGTTGCAAACTACGAGAAACTCAATTATCTTGTGTAGTGCAGGAAAAGTCAATGAAATCTTGCTCAGCAGCCATGGCTGGTGTGTTTCTCCTTGTGTGTAAGTACTAAAATTACAAAATCTATCCTTAATGATCAATCGATTAACACAAATGCTGGTGGTGTTTATTTAATAAATGTTGATTATTATTTTCAGATATCTCCATGAATTTATTCCTTAAATGTCAAGGTATGTTCCATTAATGCACAGAATAAACATCTTGTAAACAATGTAATATTGTACTAATACTTTAAATATCTCTAACTTTTTTCCTCCACAGGTCAAAAGATTAATCAAGCTAAGATTTTCAGTGAAACTACAGAAGTACCAGAAGGTGGTAGACTGGAAGTTACCTGCAGCACATTTGGTTTTACAGGAAAGGCAGTTTATTTGTATCTGTGTAAAAATGGTAAAGCTATTGATATGTTAAACGGACCCACTCGACAAGACACCAACTTTAAAATAGAGAGAATAGAAATGAACCATTCAGGCAACTACAGCTGTGTGTTTTCAGAAGAGCTGTTGAAAATAAACAAAGTGATGGGATATGGTTATAATTACATCTTCATAAATGTGACTGGTAAGATGTACCCCTTACTTTTGCTTACATTTGTGAATGTTTTTGATTCCTGATTACAGATGAAATGTTAAATTACTTACTCGTGCAAATGTTTTATATTGTCTGTTTTGTTTTGGATCGATTTGTCCTGGAATATATTAAAGGGCGCACTTGAACATTTACCCATAAGCGTTCTCTTTCTCGCCACAGAATCTTTTATTAATACACAGATATATTTGCTTAAGTCTGAGGTGTCAGTGGGAAGTGATGCTGAATTCAACTGTACAACATCCAATCCTTTAAACAACAAACAGTCCAGGAACATGATCTTGGTTTATCTAATCAAAAATGGAAAGCCTATTAAAGTTAATATTTGGGACACAGAGAAGATGATGACAACATTCACCCTCAGAGAAGTCCAGATGGAAGATGCTGGGACATACACTTGTGTTCTATTGTTAAACATACTCCCTTACCATGGAATGAAACTTCGTCAAAATATTAAAGTTGATCTTCAGATAATTGGTAAGAATGGTCGGTTCGGGGTGGAGTGGATTGTGACTTTGGGGGTGAGGTTGGGTTTGGGGTGCAGTTGGGTTTGGGGTTTAGTGTATTAAATGCAACTATTCTATTAGCTGAACTTTACAGTAGATCTGAATTAAATGATGTTTAATTTCATAATTATGCTTCTTCAATATGGTTAAAGTGTGTGTATGGATTTATGATAAATTACAGTCCACTATGTGATTTATGTGATTTCTACTGAAACTTGGATGTCAATTACTTAAATATATTTACAATAATACATTCATAATTATGAATTTGCAATTTAGTCCAGCCGTGGCCAAAATTATTAGATCACTTATTCACCAGCTAAAATGGTTTTAAGTCAGTTATTTCTATTTCTATCTAGAGTGTCCGTAGGAAATATCAGTTTACATTTCTAAACATTAATTTTGCCATTAATTGTAACAATCCAGTGTAATAATTCAATAATAATGTAATAATCCAGTGAGATTTTTGTTTGCACAAGAGTCTGACAACAGCCAGTGCTTCACACAGAGATATGGTCTCATCATCATCAGTCTGTCTGGAATAACATGAAGAAACAGAACAAACTGATACAGACTAAATCCAGAAGAACTGTGGCAATGTTAGATGCTCCAAGAAATATACCTGCAGAGCTACAGCAGTGTTAAAAGTTTTAGGCACTTTTGTACAAATGCTGTAAAATGAGGATGCTGTCAAAAATAATGTCATAATAGAAGTTAATTGATAAAGAAAATCTATTTATCTGAATAAAATCAACATTTGGTGTGAACATCCTTTGCATTTAAAGCAGCTTTTGCCCTATAGGGCACTTACAGATAGTTTTTCAGGTAGCTTCGCAGCTTTCTTGAAGCATCTTGGAGACGTGGCCACAGTTCTTACAGATTACTAAAATATGAGAATTAAGTGAATTGTCAAAATAAGACTTTTTTGTGTTTCTGGGTTTTCTCTGACAGCGATATCGAACAACATCATTGACAAAGTCAAAATTGTCATAATGTGTTCCACAGCACTGCTACTTAGTCTGTTTCTGGGAATCTGGGCACTGATCCGAAAACGAGGTAGTATTTTCTCAAAATCTAAAAATACTGACACATTTCACCTTCTTGAGTTATTCTGTTTAAATTCCAGTTTTTATTTCTTTCTAATAGGATGCCTGGGAATCCAGAATGAAAGGTTGGTTTGAGAAGTTATGAGAAACTAAAGTAAATAAGAAATTAAAATATACCAGATATAGATTTAGGACAATTCTGATGCAATCTTAATGAGACAAAATTAAACAGAGCTCAGAGGAACAGAAACATTTTATAAAGGTATTCATTTTATGGTTCTTGTTTCTTGTTGGATTATTTTCTATGAAAAACAGGAAGCTGAGGTAAGCGGTTCTATTAACAACTTAGCTCACAGACTTCAATTTTTGGGGGGAGGGGGAGGGGGGCAAGCATTAAGCTTCATTAGTCCATAGGCAGATTGTATGAATTCATACAAATTAGCAATGAATTTGCCAAAACGTAAAATAATGGCCACAATATTGTGTTGGTTCGGTCATTCTTAAGTTTCAGATTTTCCAATACATAAATTTAAGTAGCAGTGTGTGTTACACAGTTTACCCAAAAAATTATTTCGTCATTGACTCACCCTTATGTCTGAATGTCTTACTTCTATATATTTAAAATGTACATATTTGTAGCAGCTTTAAATACACATACATACACACGTGTATATATATACATCTCAATAAATTAGAATGCCGTGGAAAAATTAATTTATTTCAGTAATTCAACTCAAATTGTGAAACTCATTTATTAAATGGACTGAAGTAGTTTAAGTATTTGGCTCTTTTAGTTGTGATGATTTTGGCTCACATTTAACAAAAAACCCACCAATATCTCTCAATCACTATCTCA
Organism: Carassius auratus; assembly: GCF_003368295.1. NCBI lineage: Eukaryota > Metazoa > Chordata > Actinopteri > Cypriniformes > Cyprinidae > Carassius > Carassius auratus. The sequence goes on along the minus strand of NC_039260.1, from coordinate 18,491,770 downwards.
ACAAATCAGAAAACTTCATAAGACCAGTAAAAAAAAAAAAAAAAGTGAATTGTTGCCCTTCTGGAAATTATGTTCATTTACTGTACATGTACTCAATACTTAGTAGGGGCTCCTTTTGCTTTAATTACTGCCTCAATTCGGCGTGTCATGGAGGTGATCAGTTTGTGGCACTGCCAAGGTGGTATGGAAGCCCAGGTTTCTTTGACAGTGGCCTTCAACTCATCTGCATTTTTTTGTCTCTTGTTTCTCATTTTCCTCTTGATAATACCCCATAGATTCTCTTTGAGGTTCAGGTCTGGTGGGTTTGCTGGCCATTCAAGCACACCAACACCATGGTTATTTAACCAAATATTGGTGCTTCTGGCAGTGTGGGCAGGTGCCAAATTCTGCTGGAAAATGAATCTTCAAAAAGCTTGGACTATGAGCTTCTCCAGCCTTCCTCCAGACTCTAGTACCTTGGTTTCCAAATGAAATACAAAACTTGCTCTCATCTGAAAAGTGGACTTTGGACCATTGGGCAACAGTCCAGTTCTTCTTCTCATTAGCCCAGGGATGCTTGACAATCCTCATAAGGCTGCGGTTCTCTTGGTTGGTTGTGGGTCTTTTTCTCCCACACTTTTTCCTTCCATTTAACTTTCTGTTAACATGCTTGGATACAGCACTCTGTGAACAGCCAGCTTCTTTGGCAATGAATGTTTGTGTCTTACTCTCCTTGTGAAGGGTGTCAATGATTGTCTTCTGGAAAACTGTCAGACAAGCAGTTTTACCCATAATTGTGTAGCCTAGTGAAACAAACTGAGAGACCATTTTGAAGGCTCAGGAAACCTTTGCAGGTGTTTTGAGTTGATTAGCTGATTGGTATGTCACCATATTCTAATTTGTTGAGATATTCAAATGTTGGGTTTTTGTTAAATTTGAGCCAAAATCATCACAATTAAATGAACCAAAGACTTAAACTGCTTCAGCCTGTGTGCACTGAATTTATTTAATACATAAGTTTCACAATTTGAGTTGAATTACTGAAATAAATGAACTTCTAATTTATTGAGATGCACCTGTATATATAGTTACAGAAGTACACTCGGAACACAGAGATAAAGGTAAGTGGGTGTTTTTTGACAACAATCGTGAGCGCAACAGGAAATCAGGTGGTTATACTGGGTAACAATTGTGGAGTCGAGAAGACGAGGAGTATACTGAAAGTCTCTCTTACAGGACCAGGAGATCGGGAAGGAGGTGATGACCAGAGGCACGGAGATGATGGAGAACTAGGATGAGGAGAACATGTTAGGGAAACAACAGGAGGTGAGCTCAGGAACATACACTTTGGTATAGAGAATAAGCTACTGGCATATAGTCCATTACATATTTACGAAAGCGAACATGGAGCAAGGTGCTGAGTGTGCTTTTGAAGCCAGTCTGATGAGAGTGCAGATGGGTGGCAGCTGCCTCTGACTAATACTCAGGTGAGAGAGTGCACTGGGATTGGCTGGTGTGGAGACCTGGCTGATTAGTGACACAAACACACACGCACACACGCACACACACACACACACACACACACACACACACACACACATACAAAGCTGATACAAATATGGACTTTTTAAATATATTTATCTGCTAAAAGTTAATTTAGTCAGTATTTATGAGTATACTGCAATACAGATAATCTTAAAGCTAAAGAAATGGACCAAAAAGCCCTAAAACTCAGATTTCTCCACCATCTCCATCTGTATACTTTTGTATCTTACATTAAGAAATCTATGTTATAGAAACTGAAAAACCTGACTCATCTGGTACTGGTGACATACAACGTGCTGTCTTGTATGTCATTAATTTATGTATGATTATGCTTTGTGCTGTTTTATCTTTGTACTGTTTAATGTGCTATTTTCATATTTTATTTTTCATACTTCAAATGATTTCACATGTCTTTTCTCTTTTCAATATCAGCTTTCACATGAATAATAGATTTTTTTCTTTTTTCTTATTTATTTAACTGTTTCTACAAAAATGCTGTGGTTGTGTAAATCAATGTCCATAATGGCTCAGGGCTGCCCCAGAGTTGGATCATTTCTCTTTTAATGGTAAGTTGGAAATTAATGAATGTTGCGTAGTTATTGAAAAAAATCTTACAGTATTGTAAATATTACAGGAATATAGTCACAGAAATTTAGTCATTTTGTGTTGCAATTACAATGATTAGCTGCATCTTTATTACACAAATGTCTTGTATTTTTTTTTACAGATGACGAGTATGATGAAGTGTACTGTGCAGTACAGCATCTTCATGCATTACAGCATGATTATATTATTGTTGTTATCTTTGCTATTGCTGTTTTACAACTGTTGCTTTTTGTAGTTTATTTTAGCTAGTTTTTAAGTTTCTGTTTTTAACTGACTATTTGTTAACTGTCATTATTTTAGATTTTTTTATGACACTGACCAACTGAGTGTTGACCATAACTTTATCCACTGTGCACATTTAAAAAAAAAAAAATTAAACATTACTGTAAATGATCTTTCAAGGCTGGAAATTAACTCTCATAATTTATAATAAAATACAATATACATATTGTTAATGTAGCATAAAATTGTTGTAAAAACAAACTGTTGTTGGTTTTATTTTATTTATTTTGTTTTGTAATCTGCAGTGTGTTAGTGTATTCACAAAATGACCACACTCTGAATCATGTGAGTAATCAGTCCAATGGAACATGTGCAAAAAAATAAAAAATAATATAAAAAACAATCTGCTCACATTCATTGCAGGGCACCAGTGAAGCTACTGTAGCATCCAAAGATTAAAGTAGGACTAACAAAAAAATAAACATTTAAATGCAGTGTTTAGAATTAGAATTGGTTTAATTTCCATATCGTTGTTTCACTAACTTTTATTGTTACTGTGTAAGAAATAATCACTTTCAAAAAATTAGAAAACAAACAAAGAATGTGAATAGTTAGTTGTGTGAATTAGTGGCACAACATTGAAAAAGCAGTCGAAGAGGTATAAAAACTTTGCTATGGAAAGTATTTTTGAAATGTATGATGAAGAATAATGAATATCTATCAGAAAAATCATATGTGAGGGCTGTATAATTATGTAGTTTTACATGATTAATGTAATGTAAAATACAGCTTTCCTTTTTTGTGTTTCTGGGTTTCTCTGACAGCGATATCTCATCTCATTGTCATAATGTGTTCCACAGTGCTACTTCTCAGTCTGTTTCTGGGAATCTGGGCACTGATCTGAAAACAGGGTAATATTTTCTCAAGATCCAAAAATACTGACACATTTTACCTAATTATTCTGTTTAAATCCCTGTACTCTTAATTATTTCTAATAGGATGCCTTGAAATCCAAAATGAAAGGATGGTCTGAGAAGTTATGAGAAACTAAAGTAAACAAGAAATTTAAATTTACCAGATGGAGATTTAGGACAAGTCTGATGCAATCTTACTGAAACTAAATGAGACAGAGCTCAGTGGAACAGAAACATTTTATAAAGGTAATCATTGTATGGTTCTTGTTTTTGTTGGATTATTTCCTATGAAAAACAGGAAGCTGGGGTAGACTGTTCTATTAACAACTGAGCTCACGGACTTGAATTAACCATAGTGTTTATTAACTGTTATTTTGTTAAATAACTTTCATACATTGCTGATGCTGATTCAACCTGACTTTATGACAAAATCAAACTACTTTACAAAGTGGAAGTATCATATGATTTTGTACACTTAAAAAGAGGCTTAATAATCCCAACTTGAAGAATTTTGTTGACAGTGGTAAAGAGTTGATAATGTTGTGAGGAGGCTATCTTGCCTTTAGTTGGTATGGAATTACCATACCAAGCATGTTGTTGGTTTAATTTTCATCAACAAGGACTCATCCGACAGCCATATCACCCTATAGCCCAAGACTGGTCGCTCACTGAATCTAAGCAGGGTTGAGCCTGGTCAGTACCTGGATGGCAAACTAGGTTGGTGTTGGAAGATGTGTTAGTGAGGCTAGCAGGGGGTGCTCACCATGTGGTCTGTGTGGGTCCTAACACCCCAGTATAGTGATGGGGATACTATAAGCCTTGGGCGTCGTGACGTCATTACTTGGCATGGCCGCCATGTTGATGGCCTCCTTTACTGCTACTCGGACTACTGCGCAGTATTTAGACGTACTACCTCTCTGCCGGCCCGTGTGTCTTAATTTGATGAATTAAAAATTTATTTAAACCTTGGTAAACCGTTGCTGTATTGTGGGGTGTAATAGCGCAACACATAATCGCCATGGGAAAAAAATGAGAATGAATTAACTTTCCACCGCTTTCCTGCTTGGAGGCGCATAACATCTGAATATTCATTTATATAGCTTAAATCAACATTGAAAATAAGGGAAATGTCCCGGGTTACTCATCCAAAATACGGAAAAATTTCAACATTCATCTTTCTGTTGCTATCCCTTTGCTGACAGCAAAATTTCATACTTCAAAACAGCTGTTAAGTTGTGATTAAGTTGAGTTGTGAAGCTAGGTCTAACATGACTTTGCTTACAGATTGGCGTGAAATTGTGCTCTCAGAACAACCACGCTATCTTAAAAAGCCCGACATCATACTAAGGTTGCTTTCAAGTAAGCAAAACGATGCTTTGAAAACATCTATTTCACTGGAAAGGCAAGGGAGTAGCAACAGGACACCAGTACAGAGACTGACAGGTCCGATGGAAGGGCTAACGGGATATTTTACAGGAAAATACTAAAGCGGGAAGACAGCAGGGAAAAGAGCTCAAATACGTAAGAACCCCGGAAGAAAAAACGGGAGGGTTGACAGTTACTAACTACACTTTTGAAACACATAGTTAAACTTACATGTGTTAATGGTTGTTAGCACTAACGGTTACTAAACTAGCAGCTAGTTGGAGCACAGCTTACCTTTGTCCGGATTACTGTATACTGTTTGCCCGCTTTATGATCTACAGCTCCTGAACCCATCCATTCATGAACTGCACATGAGATTCCAATGACTTTTAGCTTCGGAACTGTTCTGAAGTGTAGGCGCTCATAAAACAAACATTATTTTGACCAACACTCTTGTATGATAATATTACTTGGCAAAGCTTTAATTTACAGTGTTGTTACAAATACATTATTAAGTAATATAGAAGTATACAATAACAATACAATGTGTTCATTGACTTGATTGCAAATGAATGCACAGACACTATTTAAACTGAACAGAGATGACATCACTGAATTCAATGATGAACTGCCTTAACTATCATTTTGCATTATTGAGACACTGTTTTCCAAATGAATGTTGTTCAGTTGCTTTAGCGCAATGTATTTTGTTTAAAGCGCTATATAAATAAAGGTGATTGATTGATTGATAAGTACAAGCAGGTTTTTTCAGGCTTTTAATGTAAGAGGAGATTGCAAATAGAAGATTAGAAATAGAAGATTGTAAATAGGGCCAGTTTTCATGTTGACTTTAATTATAAATATTTCATTTATAGTCCAGGCAATAGCTCAGTCGATTTTATATATTATGTATTAAAGAGTCAAGTCTCTCTATCCACCAAAGGGTCATTAGCCTAAAAACTGATGTGTGTATGTTTTGAGCAGGAGAGGGCAGACTTTACAAGATAATGGAGGTTCCTATTGCTGTGATTGGCTGTTTTTTCTGTGCGGGAAAATGTGAGGGGATGGGCTTTGCCTTTCTGGAGAAGGAGGAGGAACAGCTAGGAGACCATGAGTGTGTGTGTGTGTGTGTATGTGTGAAAGAAAGAGAGAGAGAGTAAGCAGCCGTACACATGCTGGTTGGCATGGACACACGACAGGCAAATGGAAAAGAAATATTCTAAAGATTCTGCTTCCTTCCAGTCCATAATCAGGTAAGGAAAAGAAAATGACAAATAAAGAAAAACAAAGACAGATAGAGGGACTCTGGATGTTTGCAGACTGATGAATGTGTGTAATAACAACATAGGTGGATAGATGCTTTGTGTTCTTGTGTGAAGGTCTGCTCACATGTGCATGATGAAGAACATGATGATATTCCTATAGACTGTGACTTATCATGGCTTGTTTGTGAATAGATATATTTGTGGTAATTTGCACAAACATGAAAGATGCAAAAGATGCAGCATGTACGTCTTCACTGAATATCACATATGTGTTTAATGGTTAATAAGCTTGTGAGTCTTCAATAACAGCTCGGGCTGCATTTGTGCTTAATGAAGTGCATGCATGTTTATGGATGCTTTCAGGTCTTCTCTGTGGCTTTGCTGCTTCTGATGGTATCATGGTAACAGCTCAAAATGCTGTCAGATCTGTCCTCCTGCTAGTTTGCTGTGCTGTCCTCTGCTCCTCTATAGGTGAGTGTCTCTGACCTCAATGCCAACCCAACATCTGTGCCTGACTGAAATCTCATGGAACCTGTCAAGAACATACCCATGTCATAATTCAACTCAAAATTAAAAGAAAGAAATTGAGATTTCTATAACTGTTTTTAGGACAGTAAAGAAAAAAAAAATCCTAGAATAAAAAGGTGTGCTAAATTTGGAATGTTGTTTTGTCAATATGGAAGTCAATTTTCAATAAAACCCCTTTGGTTACCAACATTCTTCAAAATAATATACATTTCCAGTTCTTTCTCAGTATTAAAGTTTTCGCTAAGAAAAAAAAAAAGTTTATTAAAATATAGTAGATGAACACAATATTGTTAAATTATACACTTTATGCAACTATATTATTTCCATTTAAAAAAATAAAAATAATATAATATAATATAATAATATAATAGAATATAATATAATATTTTTTTAATTATTTTGGGATGAAATGTGACCTGTGATTGTCCATCTGTGACTAACATCTCTTTATCTAATTATTATTTCCAACAGCTCTCTTGCTCTCTGACCATCTCTGTGACGGAGGCTCTCAGTGACAGAGGTGTAGATAAGATCACAATCTAAAATGGATTGTCTTTTCTATTTTTGTCAGTGAGGGGCTATAAAATCAGGACCAGACAGAAACAAAGACTGGTACTGTACATATTATAGAAATATCAGGTGGCACAATACTGCACGTGGTATGTACTGTAAGTAGTCACAAAAGCCCCAAATCTATAATCTAAATGCAATAATATAAACTTTTGGATTTAGTTGATTTCAAAATATTGTGTTATGAAGTAAATAGAGAAAAATGTAACTTGCAGCAATTGAGAATAAGTGCAGTTATTTGAGGTTTGGAGGTGAAACTGATGATTCCAATCCATGCACACACAGTTCACCTCAGAGATGTAATATCAGTCAGCACTTTTGGGTGCAAAGACACAGTTTACAGCATTGTTCATGAGGAAATAATTTTCCTCAGCTTGTCACTTGGGTGCAGCTTTGGTACACTGCAAAAATGTAAAATGTGTAGTTATTACCCTAAGAAGCTATTGTTTAAACTGAGCTGACCCTTAAAATGTATTTTGTTTGTGTGTCCTAATGTGGTCGTGATGATTTAGTTATACTGGATTGTATAATTTAGTCATTATATTTGTATATTAGTTGGATAAAAGTGCATTTATGTATTGCATTTCAATTAGATTCTATTTAAATTTTGAGCATTTTCTAAAAAGTTTTATTGCTTTATTTATAATCAGTTTTTATTGATTAAGGGATACCAAACCACAGATACTGATCGATGGGAAAACAAGCTGAAACCAGAATACCATCTGCGGTTGTCTGTGAAATGAAGAGCATCAAGATTTATAAGCACAGAAACTGAGCTTTGGGGTGCAGATAAAACTGCAAAATTCAATCAATATCTAAATACAGAGCTGAATAATAGGCACAGAATGTAATCAGTATATGCTATTTGGGTCATACCACACTTTATATAGGATAAATGCAGTACCAGTGGCTAACAACCTCAGTTTTAGAGAGAAATGAGAAAAATTAAGCTCAAAGTGTTTTATGGCTTCTGGGTCAAATCATTCCCTTGAGACTCAGTGAGGCTAGATGATTCATTCTGTCTTATATTACATCCAGCTTCAGACATCCAAAAAACTGAATTCCAGAAACAATATATATATATATATATATATATATATATATATATATATATATATATATGTATGCAGTTTAGAGTTAAGACAGGTTTGTGTGCTTAAGAATACATACATTCACACACATACTGTATATTTAGCATTCATTATTCAACATATTTAAATTTTATTGTGAATATTTTTATGTGAAAAAAATAAAAATAAAAACGGTCTATAATGTATCCCACATGCATATGGAATAGTATTGTAATTTAACAACAAACTCCTTTGTTGTGCCATGTTGTGCTTCTACTATCATCTGTAGAGTTACTGCAAGTATACCATTGTAAATAAGTCCCTTCTGAGATTTCATTTCATTTAGAACACTTTCATTAGATGAGACTGCATATGTAGGCAGCAGACAGCTCACTGGGTTTTGGAACAGAGCTATAGTGTGTGTCATTTCACATTAAAGAACATCCTTCCCACCACCGATGGTAACACAACCCAGATCGTCTAAACCAGTTCCACACTCAGAGATTCATAAATCTCCATCTCCATGCATAACTGCCCCCGCAGAAATGAACACGTGTTCAGCAAATCATGTTGGGTTTCCCTTAGTGACTCAGATGGTGGAGACCCTGAGAGGAAAATCAGATCACACAGGATGTTGGCATGATAGCAACAGCTGCTGGAGATCTAATAACAATGCCAAATGAGCTTTATTAGAGTTGATCAAGTATATGGTGCACATTTCAATCACAAGTCATTTTTATGGCAGCTTTAAAAGGCTCAGTCTCTGATTTTCTGTGATATTCCATCATTCCAGTGAGAATTTATTCTGTTGTTTTGAATTTGTCAACGATAAAATTCAACTTACCAGTATAAACATATAGCTCTTTATACAATACAGATCATTTCATAGCAGCTTCACAGTAATAAACAGGAAATTAAAATTAGCAAAATATATAAGATAATTGTAAAACCTTCACATGTTTGGACAAATTTAGATTTCTGCTGTAAAACGGCTCTAAACAAACAACAGTTCAACAAGTACAGTTCAGAAACTCTATAGAAAGCAATAGTTTTGTTACTGAGCTCAAGTCCGTTCAATGTTGATTCAGTTCAGTTCAATAACAATGTCAGTTTTGCAAAATTTATTAAAGATTAAACAAATTTGATTCAGGGATGAAGCAAATCTATTCAACTCATCCAAGTGTCAGAGCAGTCACATGGATAATATTATGCAATATTATGAACCAGATTTACTAAACAGGGCAAATTAGAATGCAACTGCAATTCAATAAATGCTCTGATGGCAGTGTAAAGTTCTGCCAATGTGCAAATTAAAGAACACAGATGAAGCCAGCTTATTTCCACAAGACCAGTGCAGTCTACCAAGAGCAATGCTACCATGTCATTTGCAAAAGAGTTTAAAACATGTTTAGTTGGGCATTTACTCGTACCCCCTGCGATAGTGTTAAAATACTCGTCCCGGACCCCATGTCCCTCATCGGGCCCTTGGAATCATCCTAATCTTCCTAATGGCGTCCCTGTACTCTCATCCCTTAAATGTTGCATTTGAAAGAGAACTTCATAAAAATGCTTCCAAAATCTGCTCATGCCTTTTCATTGCTTTTTTTTTTTTTTTTACTGTCTTTAGTAAATCCTTACATGAGATTTCCACCAGACTCTGTTGGAGAGTCGATTGTGCTTTGGTCTAGGTGATAGATTTAGAGGGGGCATGTGTAAGGTTGTTACAAAACCTATATGTCTTGGGTGAGTTGATTATTTGGAGATCAATATGATCATTGGCGAAATGTCAACCAAATTGTCACACCTATAAACCTGTGCGGTCCTTGTGTGTGGGACTGTTGCCATTTAATTAATGTTGTTAATTGTCCCAGTCCCTCCTGATTGGATTTGAGAGATAAACATGAAGTTGTTGTTTTGTTTAAGGGCCTCCTGTGCTGTCTTCCTATGCCAAGACAGAAGACAAGCTGTTTAAACATCTCTTCAGCAACTACCAGAAATGGGTGAGACCTGTGGAGGATCTAAACAGAACGGTGCAGGTGAAATTTGGTCTGGCTATCTCCCAGCTCGTGGATGTGGTGAGATGTAGTGATGCTCAAACAGCATTCTCCTCATCAGAATCTTGTCTTACAATAAAACATTTTTATTTTTATTTTTTTGGTCAGAATGAGAAGAACCAGTTAATGACAACCAATGTTTGGATGAAGCAGGTAAAACAGGACTAATCCATTAAGGTTGATCTTATTAATATGAAATATTAATTATTTTTATTAGACCTTTATTTTGCTCTTGTAATTGTGTTCTGTTGTAGTTTTTAGTCACTGGTACACAACTGAATCATGCTGCCTTTTATTTGTGTGGGGATCAGCTTCGCAGATAAATCCATGTCTCTCTGCATTCAGGAATGGACAGACATGAAGCTCCGATGGAATCCGGATCATTATCTGGGCATCACCTCCATCAGAGTTCCCTCAGACTCCATCTGGATTCCTGACATTGTGCTCTATGACAAGTATGTGATGCCACTCAGTGTCTACTGTATGAGTCAGACCTATTAATAGAAATATTAACATTTCTGTTAGAACAACAGATATCAAAGAGAGTGATAATATTTTTTTATGGATAATAAAAGTCATGTAAGAGTGCATCACATGACTTATTTCATATATATGCCTACGTTTTTGGTAGTTTGTATGCCAGTTTGGTACTAGATAGTCTGTTGAGCGTTGAAATTATTAAAATATTTCTTTTGAAGCCTGTTCAAGTCTAAATACTTGTAATGACTGAGACTTACTGGTTTTCAACCTGACAAATGAAAACCAAACTGTTTCGGTGCTAATTCATGGTTTTACAAGTCAAATCCTTTGCTTGACCCCTATAGAAATGTCAGAGAAAACCATTTAGAAAATGATCTTTTCATTTAGGTCAATATTCATTTCCCAATGTCTCCAACTTCTTGGCTTTGCTTGTAAAAGTACAAAAATCTTGACTTTCGTGATTTGAAATGCTACTCTGAGTAAGAAATAAAATTTTTACTTTCATTGGATTATATGAGTATGTTAATTTTGGAGCTGCCTGTATCTCAGTTTGATGACTGAATGATTCTCACCTGCAGTGCAGATGGTAATTTCGAGGCCACAGTGACAAAAGCGGTGGTCAGATATGACGGCACTATTTCCTGGACTCCTCCTGCTAACTATAAATCTGCCTGCACCATCGATGTGACGTTCTTCCCCTTTGACCTTCAGAACTGCTCCATGAAGTTTGGCTCCTGGACCTACGATGGTTCCCAGGTTTGCTGTACTGAACTGTTATTAAAGGCATGCAAAACCAATGTTTACATATAGGAAGGAAGAATTTATCTAAAAATGAACCTAAATTTAACCCCAATTAGCTATCGTCAGTTCATAGTGAACACATTTATCAAGCACAAGAAAAGTAACTGAAATTATTCATACTGTATATTCAAGGTCTTCTGAACCTTTTGTGTTTTATATACTGAATTATATGTAACAATGCATTATATTCCTTTTTTTTAAGGTGGATATTCTCCTTGAAGATGTACATGTGGACAAACGCGACTATTTTGACAACGGTGAATGGGAGATTGTGACGGCCACAGGTAGCCGGTGTTTGAGAAGTGATGGAACCTTCTTCTATCCATTCATCACTTACTCCTTTATTATCAGACGTCTTCCTCTTTTCTACACACTCTTCCTCATCATTCCCTGCATTGGATTGTCTTTCCTGACCGTGCTGGTGTTTTATCTCCCATCTAACGGAGGGGAGAAAATCTCCCTCTGCACGTCTGTCCTCGTCTCTCTTACTGTCTTTCTTCTGGTGATAGAAGAGATCATCCCTTCCTCCTCAAAGGTGGTTCTCTTTTTAAGAATTCAAAGCTATGTTAAGTGATTTAAACAATGAATTGATGAGTACTGAAAGTCAGTTCGCCACTCACATTTTTGAATTATTTCATATTATTGTCAGAAATAAAATTGCAGTGTTTTTCATTTATTGGATGTTTTACTACGGCTGTAAGTTCATTCATTTTGGCATTTAAGTGCTTTTCTGTATTGCACTTATTCTGTATTCTGTATGCACTTTGAGGGCCCTTTTGTCATTCTGCAGTTGTGGTGGCAGATTCTGTCACTCACTTCTAGATGTCAAAATCTCAAACTGCAATGCATAATTTCTAGATTAAACCATACAAGTAAGACTTTTTAATATATGGAATGGTATATATGTTACATCGGTAACACTTATTATAGAGAACAATTCTCAGTAGTTACTTATTAGCATGCATATGATTAAAATATTGGCTGTTTATTAGTACTTATAAAGCACATATTCTGCATGACCATATTAAACATCCTTAACCCAACCCAATACCTAAACTTAACAACTACCTTACTAACTATTGTTAAACACCAAATTAGGAATCTATTTAGGTAAAAGTCATAGTTAATGATTTATTATTAGCGAAATTAGTGATATAGATATCTATATCTATTAGGGGTGTAACGGTACGCAAAAATCACGGTTCGGTACGTACCTCGGATTTAAAGTCATGGTTCGGTTCATTTTCGGTACAGTAAGGGAAAGAAATGCAAACATTAAACTGCAGGTTGTTTATTACTTTAAACTTTTTTTAACAATTTGTTTACACTTTTTAAAAATACTTTTTAATAAAATATATATAAAATAAAAAAAGAATAAGAAATAAAATACTGCTGCAAAGTTCTCCACTAAATAAAATACTCTCAGTCTCAAACCAATATCATATAATAAAATATAATGAAAAATATAAATAAATGAATGAATGAATGCTTTGTTTCGAACATAAACATAAAACAAGTAACAAAAGAAAGTAAACTGAAAATAAAAAGACAAACAAACCAAACAATTAATGATAATAATATGAAACCAACATGTCCGAAAAGGAGTAGGATGAAGCATAAGCTTATTAAAACCTACCCCTTCTCCACTATTCAATAAACAATCAGTTTTCCCAGTATTATGTATTATTCTTATGGCTCTTTTCTGCAATTTGAATAGTGATTGTATTGAACATTTATAAGTATTGCCCCAAACCTCTGCACAATAATGTAAATATGGTAAACTCAATAACGGTAAATAACTATGATTACAGTGCAGCATTACCAATCCCAGCTTGTAGGCCTGCTCATGTTTAAAAATATATATATAACTTTTCCAAAGTGTAAAATGCAGCATCAACAGTTTCAGTTTTTAGACCTGCTCAGATTTCGTTATTGCGTTGGACCGATCAGAATTAAGAGCAAATGTCTGTTTAAATGCTGACGGGAGCTGCGTTTGAATTACAATCGTTTTTTTTCCTAGTTGTAGTGATATTCAAACTATTCAAATTATATATTTCCAGTGGTGACTATTTTCTTTCTTTTGTTCTCATTTTAAAATTGTCCAATGACTTTCTGCCCTGCTCTTATGTTTGCTGTCCCAGGTGATTCCTCTCATTGGAGAATATCTGGTCTTCACTATGATCTTCGTGACACTTTCCATCGTCATCACTGTCTTTGCCATTAACATCCATCATCGCTCCTCATCCACTCATCACAACATGGCGCCCTGGGTCCGCCGTATCTTTCTGCACCACTTGCCTAGACTGCTCTGCATGCGCAGCCATGTGGACCGCTACGCCACCACCACTGCAAGAAATGGAAGAGAAGGGCTGGGCCATGGGAAGAGTTCAGGCCAGGATACCACTCCTCTGCTCAATGCAGAACAGAGTCTGCGGGCAGCCTTAGAATCTATACGCTACATCACTCTTCATGTGGTGAAGGAGAATGAAGTCAGAGAGGTAAGACTGTTACTGTCTCATATCAGACTATATAAGCTTTGAGTTCTAATAAATTCTAATGTAATGCCTTCTTTTTGTTCAGGTTGTTCAGGACTGGAAGTTTGTGGCCCAGGTTCTGGATCGGGTTTTCCTGTGGGTGTTTCTCTTTGTATCACTGCTTGGCTCTGCTCTGCTTTTCATTCCTGTCATCTATAAATGGGCCAACATAATTGTTCCCAGCTATGCTGGAAGTACCAGCTAAAACACATGAATGTATACAATTTTAAAATCTTTGGCTTGGATAACATTTTTCCATTATTATATTGATAACTGTAGTCCTCAAAACATCTATGCAACTTGTGGCAATTGAGCGCTGTAATTTATGCAGTAACGTGCTGCATTACATTATACGTTGTCTGCTGATTTCATTACAATAAAATGTACAATACTAACTGTGACTGTGTCAAAGTTATTGTGCTTCATGAAAATATTATAAAACTCCTAAAAAACTCCATGGTTTTACTAGGCTGTGATGTTACAGTTTTCCAAAGTGTAAAATGCAGCATCAACAGTTTCAGTTTTTAGACCTGCTCAGATTTCGTTATTGCGTTGGACCGATCAGAATTAAGAGCAAATGTCTGTTTAAATGCTGACGGGAGCTGCGTTTGAATTACAATCGTTTTTTTTCCTAGTTGTAGTGATATTCAAACTCGCGTGATGCCTTTTGAAAACCTTAGGCCGGTGACACACTGGTATATTGCACCTGTCAAACATAGTCTATTTTGCCGTCAATACTGTTGACTGTGTCCTTTATCAGTAGGCTTTATATTTATGCTCAACATGAAGTATATATATCGTTGTCATAAAGAAAAGATCCTGGTCTGTCGGCGGCCTCCCTCTATGTCACCTACAGTAGCAGCAGCGCGCCAGCGATGTGTCAGGCACGATGTAAAGACACAGAAAACGCGAAGCAGCCGCCACGCAACTGACACACAGCAGAAACGCCACGCTCACGCCACGCAGCCAGTGTGTCACCGGCCTTAGAATCAGCTGCAGGGCCGGATTTGTTCCTAACGCGGTGACTTCCGCCACTTAAGATTTTCTTTTAGAAAAACGAAAATGTACTTATGTTCCGCACACAAAATATTGCATTCGGTACGAATACACGTAGCGTTACACCCCTAATATCTATACCATCTATATCTATATCTATCTTAGTCCACCTTTTCAGTTGTTTTGAACAGTTTTAAAAGAACTGGTGTGCCACTAGGAGTGCACAGAAAATTGGTTCAAATGGTTTAATGGTTCTTGTAAGTTTTGGTTACCTGGACCTCCAAAATTCCTATAGTTTTGAAACGACATAAAGGTGACATTATTTATCTTTATTTATCTTATTATTTAACTTTATCTTATATTAATATATATTTTTAAAGACATTGGAATTATATATTTCCAGTGGTGACTATTTTCTTTCTTTTGTTCTCATTTTAAAATTGTCCAATGACTTTCTGCCCTGCTCTTATGTTTGCTGTCCCAGGTGATTCCTCTCATTGGAGAATATCTGGTCTTCACTATGATCTTCGTGACACTTTCCATCGTCATCACTGTCTTTGCCATTAACATCCATCATCGCTCCTCATCCACTCATCACAACATGGCGCCCTGGGTCCGCCGTATCTTTCTGCACCACTTGCCTAGACTGCTCTGCATGCGCAGCCATGTGGACCGCTACGCCACCACCACTGCAAGAAATGGAAGAGAAGGGCTGGGCCATGGGAAGAGTTCAGGCCAGGATACCACTCCTCTGCTCAATGCAGAACAGAGTCTGCGGGCAGCCTTAGAATCTATACGCTACATCACTCTTCATGTGGTGAAGGAGAATGAAGTCAGAGAGGTAAGACTGTTACTGTCTCATATCAGACTATATAAGCTTTGAGTTCTAATAAATTCTAATGTAATGCCTTCTTTTTGTTCAGGTTGTTCAGGACTGGAAGTTTGTGGCCCAGGTTCTGGATCGGGTTTTCCTGTGGGTGTTTCTCTTAGTATCACTGCTTGGCTCTGCTCTGCTTTTCATTCCTGTCATCTATAAATGGGCCAACATAATTGTTCCCAGCTATGCTGGAAGTACCAGCTAAAACACATGAATGTATACAATTTTAAAATCTTTGGCTTGGATAACATTTTTCCATTATTATATTGATAACTGTAGTCCTCAAAACATCTATGCAACTTGTGGCAATTGAGCGCTGTAATTTATGCAGTAACGTGCTGCATTACATTATACGTTGTCTGCTGATTTCATTACAATAAAATGTACAATACTAACTGTGACTGTGTCAAAGTTATTGTGCTTCATGAAAATATTATAAAACTCCTAAAAAACTCCATGGTTTTACTAGGCTGTGATGTTACAGTTTTTCCTCGATTGCTTAAACACATTTGCCCACTCTGACATCACATTTTCAAAACAGTTAACACACAAGATAAAACTGAAGCTCAATGGCCAAAATGACTCATTTTGTTAGCAAAATGCTCTAACACTCACAAAACATTAAAAACATGCAACATAAGCAAATATTTCCATCAAACACCACAACTTGTGGTCAAATTAATTTATTCTTTCAATCAATCATTACACAATGGACAACAAAATACAAAATGCAGCCATCAATATGAAATATAAAACTTTACAAACTGAAATGGATACTAGAAAAAAAAAGCTATCAAAAGGAAACTTATGGGTGGAAATACCTTTAAAAAAAAATTATATATATATATATATATACACACACACACACACACATTTTATCTTTCACATTTAGTCCATTCGTTCTTGACGATTATGCCACAGGTTCTCATCAACATCGCATTGAATGTTTTCCCTCTGTGCATTGCAAGGGAAAACATTAAACTCCTGTTCAATACTAAATATCTTTCGTCTGCCAGCAGTGTGTGGCAATGTGTGGATTCTATAAAGTAAAAGCAAACAGCATGTCAAAATTGACATTACTGTATGACAGTCACATAAATGGGATTGATAAAACATCTGCATTACTGTAGACACAGTTTGTTCTGCTAACAGGGCAATACAGTAAAGCTGAAATACACAGTGGTATACATTACAGTAACACTGTGAATTACATGTTCTCATTCCGAAAAAGCCTGACAATAGATGCCACAGTGCTCCGACTCAGAATGGGCTGGACCCTTTGTCCAGCCTGTCTAAAGGACAAGCCATGATTGATGACATGGTCAATAATTGTTGCCCGAATTTCATTTGAAACTTGAGATCGATTTTGTCCTCTTGCTGCTGCTGCAGCTCCTCCACCACGCATACAAACTCCTCTGCCATGGCCTCTTACTCTCCTTCCGTGCCTATGGCCTCTTTGATCCATGCTTGCAAATAGCAACACAGAGGTGGCATCTTTTATAGATGGATGAGGACTGATTGCTGATTGAAGAGTTGTGCAAATGAGTTTCACACAGGTGCATAGAGATTTATAATTATGCAAGTAGTTTCTATCAGCTGTCAATAGATTTTTTTCTTTTGTTCAACACAGTGAATCCAATAGAGATTGGGGCCTTTCAATGAGATCTGTGGTAACTGTTTTGAAAAAGGGTGTGAAAAATGTGTGAAACAAATGAAAAAGAGTTAAAACATTTGCAAGAGAAGACTTCTGCTGTGCTAATAATGTGATGATGAAGATCAAGCGGATCCCAGTTTCATTTAGCGTGTCTTAGCAAATGAGAAAAACTGTAACCATAGTATAAGTTTTAATACATAATAA
Organism: Carassius auratus; assembly: GCF_003368295.1. NCBI lineage: Eukaryota > Metazoa > Chordata > Actinopteri > Cypriniformes > Cyprinidae > Carassius > Carassius auratus. The sequence continues at coordinate 18,474,106 of NC_039260.1, read as the reverse complement.
GTCCCACTCCAGATTCCGGTTTAATAGAAAATGCATCAACACAGGACAAACTTATCAAATTATTTCATGGGATAAAGAGTTTTACAGGAATTGTTCAGACCAAAATAAAAAAGTGCTGAAAATTTCCACACTCTCGATTGTAGGTGTGTTTGTTTTTACATCATAACTAATTTGTAAACATTTAGCATTACGTCACTTGCTAACAAATGGATCCTCTGTAGAGAATAGGCTCCATCAGAATGAGAGTCCAAACAGCTGATACTCCATTTGTTTCTCTGTAGTCATAGTGTCACAAGGTGACGATCTTTAGGGGCGGAACCAAACTTCGGGAAGTTTGGTTCCGCCCGGACCGAAAAAAAACTGAACACCGGAACTTCCGGTAGCGCCGTAAGAGGGAAAATCAGGGAATTCGATGCACCTGTGCCTAGTTAGGGACAGCGGTTGGTGATTGGAGGATACGCTGGACAAGGCAGTACTTAAGGCCAAGTTATTTCACAGTCTGGGAGCTCTTTCTGGTGTGTGTGAAGCACTGTGTTGTGCCCGTCTTGGTGCGCTGCTGGTGGCTGTCTAACTCTCTCTCTCTCTCCCTCAGGCTGGAATTGTATGATTGCGAAGACATCGCGAACCTTAAAGGTTGAGAAGTGAACGGATTATACGGCGAACTGAGACGACGTGAAAAAGGGGATTGGAAGCGGCATTGATGTGAGTACTAAGAGCAAGTCGAAAGTGCCCTGTATATTGACCTGGCGTTGTGTAGATCTCTCCAGGAGGAGGAGGGCGGCCCTACCCCTAATATAGCGTGGTGGGAGAGCCGAAGGAATACTTATTGAAGTAGTCACAACGACGACATCACTAGCTAGGCCGCATATTCCATCGCCAGATCCGAACCAAGCGAAGTGAAGGAAGACGGGTGTCCTTTTCGTACACTGAGTGTGGTGGGTGAGTCTTCGTGCTGTGAAAACCTATAATTTTGACGTGGTGCTGTATATTGCTGTGGGCTGCTGTGTATTGCCGTGTGTCCTGTCAGATAAACCCCCGCCTTCACGCACTTCGTCGCGGGAGGACAAGGAGACTGCTGGTCCTAGCCTAGTTCAGTACAGTATATGTTGTGAGCGTGCTTCAGATCTCCAGAGATAGCACGGTACGCTGTGTCCAGCCCAGAGGTGAGAGCCATCCAAAGCAGAGTAACTGTGCTTTGTGTCCAAGTTGATACCTGTGGAGAGGAAAGGAAAGAGAGAGCGAGTAACACAAGGAGAAACAGAGGAAACCTGTACTTACAGTACGCTGTGTTCAGCCCAGAGGTGAGAGCCATTCAAAGCAAACTAACTGTGCTATTGTGCCCAAGTTGATACCTGTGGAGAGAAAAGGAAAGAGAGAGTGAGTAACACAAGGAGAAACAGAGGAAACCTGTACTTGCAGTACGCTGTGTTCAGCCCAGAGGTGAGAGCCATTCAAAGCAAACTAACTGTGTTATTGTGCCCAAGTTGATACCTGTGGAGAGAAAAGGAGAGAGAGTGAATAACACGAGGAGGAATAGAGCGAACCCTGTACTTACAGTACGCTGTGTCCAGCCTAGAGGTGAAAGCCATCCAAAGCAGAGTAACTGTGCTTTGTGTCTAAGTTGATACCTGTAGAGAGGAGGAGAGAGAGTGGATAACGCGAGGAGAAATAGAGCGAAACCTGTACTTACAGTACGCTGTGTCCAGCCCAGAGGTGAGAGCCATCCAAAGCAGAGTAACTGTGCTTTGTGTCCAAGTTGATACCCGTGGAGAGGAAAGGAAAGAGAGAGTGAGTAACACAAGGAGCAACAGAGGGAATCTGTACTTGCAGTACGCTGAGTCCAACCAAGAGGTGAGAGCCATCCAAAGCAGAGGAACTGTGCTTTTGTGTCCAAGTTGATACTTGTGGAGAGAGGAGAGAGGGTGGATAACGCGAGGAGAAATAGAGCGAAACCTGTACTTACAGTACGCTGTGTCCAGCCCAGAGGTGAGAGCCATCCAAAGCAGAGTAACTGTGCTTTGTGTCCAAGTTGATACCTGTGGAGAGAAAAGGAGAGAGAGTGGGTAACACGAGGAGAGACCGAGGAAACCTGTACTTACGGTATGCCGAGTTCAGCGAAGAGGTGAGAGCAAAATCAAGCCGAACTAACTGTGCCTTAGTGTCCCAGCCGTTGCCTGTGGAGAAAGAGAAAGAGAGTGAGCACCCAGAGAACGAACTGTGTGAACCAGTACTTACTGTGAGCTGCAATCCGCGAAGAGGTGAGAGCAAAACCAAGCTGAATTAACTGTGCCTTTGGGTCCCAGCCGTTGCCTGTGGAGGAAGAGAAAGAGAGTGAGCACCCCGAGAACGAACTGTGTGAACCAGTACTTACCGTGAGCTGTATTCAGCGAAGAGGAGGAAGGAGGGCGCTACGGATACCTAAGACTCAGGCCGGGGCCCGAGTCCCATGCCCCGGATCCCCGTGGCCCCCTTGCTCCCTGACCTCTTCCCGGCCGTAGCCCATCTGGAGGGCCGAGTCAGAGTTTAGTTTTAATTGCCCTTTTCCCCATTCCCCAAGCTATTTTTAAATATTTAAATAAAGATTGTTTTATCACTTACTTGTTCTCGTGTTGTCTGGTCATTGGGTTGGCTTTGGGGACCTCCTCGAGGTGGAAGTTGAGAAGGGGTGTGGCTTAGTCAAAGCATAGCCAGCCCCTGGGTGTGACAGATTTGGCGTAGCCGGCAGGGTTTCCACCTCGAGTTGAGTAACCAAGGTCGTCCAATGACCGACAACGCGGGGCCTTCAGCCCAACCCCGTGCCATGCCCGTTTTTATGGGGAGCCCCTGGATCCAAAAATATGGGGGGACAGAATCCGAGGTACGATTGTCTGAATGGAAGGCCCAACTAGAGTACCTGGCCGACCTACAGGGCCTTAGTGCAGCCCAGCGGCTTCAATTTGTGTTAAACTCCCTGGATGGAGAAGCGCGGCGAGAGGTGCATGCCGCCCCCGAAGCCGTTAGAGCCAACGCCCAAACCGTGTTCCAGTTCCTCACTGAACAGTATGGTGACCACACCCCCGTAGCTGTCCTTCGCTCCCAGTTCTTCAATTGTAAGCAGGGCCCCCGCCAACCGATTAGAGCTTTCGCCCTGAGGTTGCGAGAGCAATTCGCCCGACTACAGACCCGTCGGGACCACGGGTTGGGAGATGGAGAGACTCTATTGCGGGACCAGTTTCTTCTGGGGTTGAAGGAGGGTCCGGTGAGACAGAGCCTACGTATCCAGTTTCGAAGGGACCCGGGTCTTACGTTCGAAGATCTGAAGAAAGAGGCACTGGCCCTGGAAGGTGATGAGACTGAGGTGAGTGGTCCCCCAGTGTGTGCGGCCGTCAGTGAAGTAGCACCAGCACAACCCGGAGGCCCTGACTGGAAGCAAGCACTGAAGACTGAACTTTTGAAAGATGTCCGCGATCAGATGTCTGAACTGTCTAAAGCCCTCGTAGGAGAATTGCGCCATGGACGGGCGCGGGAGGAACCACGGCCGGCGCCCCGAGACCGAGTGTACTCAGAGGGAGGCCGAGAGCCGTTCAGGCGCCCGAACCACTTTAACCGGCCCCGTTTTGAATGGGACGAGCAAGGGCGACCCATCTGCAACCGCTGTGGCAAACCAGGTCACTATAGCCGCCAGTGTGGGCCCCGCAGGGCGTCAGAAGGGGGTTTTTAGGTCGGCCGGCCACTGTGGGTCGTGTGGCCGGGACCCCTCGAGAAGACCCTGGAAGAGGATATGGCTCTAGGAGCCAGATGATTGGGCGTAGCCCCGTGGCGAAGGTGAGAGTGTGCGGCAAGGAGATTCAATGCCTGGTAGACACAGGCTCCCAAGTGACGTTATTTGCTGAGAGTTTATCCGAAGAAGTGTTTGGGAAACAAGGGGCACCAGGGGCGGAGGCCCCCTGGCTTACTCTGAAGGGCGCAAACGGCCTCGACATCCCATATATTGGCTACCGATTGACGGACCTAGAGGTTCACGGAGTGATGGTCCCCCAGAAAGGTGTGATTATCGTGCAAGACCACTGTCTGGGTGCACATCGAGCCCTGTTGGGCATGAATGTCCTCGCTGATTGCTGGGAAGAGCTATTTCGGGCTAGGCCCGTATCGAAGATACCACCTGCAGAGAGGCCCAAGTGGGAGTGTGTGGTAGCTGACTGTCGAAGGGTGCAAATGAGCCAAGTCCGCAGAGAACAGGAAGAGGTAGGAAGAGTGATGTGTCGTTTTGCTTTGTCTGTCCCCGCAAAAAGTGAGGCTGTTGTGTGGGCGCGAGTACCGCCCCGAAGAGCGGGCCCAGAAGAGTGGGTGCTGGTGGAGCCCCATGTGGATTGTCCACAAGTGGAAGTGGCACGAGGACTAGCGACGGTCCGGCGGGGGAGAGTCCCCGTGAGGATACGGAATGTACACCCATACGCGGTGCAACTACATCGGCTCCAACGATTAGCCCGTCTGACAACGGTTACACCCCACCAAGTAAGGGAAGAGAGGGATATTAGTTTTCGTCAGGTGTGCCCCACTGTCATCGAGGTGGCCCTGACACAAGTAGACACCCCATGGGGTGGTATGGAGAGGAGTGTGCCGAGCCACCTGGCGGGTGAGTCATTACAAGGGGAGGATTTAGAGCAAGCACAGACACAGAAGTTACAGGCCCTCCTTCGGAGATGGCAGCATGTGTTCGCCACCCACGATGAAGACTACGGATGCACCCAGGTGGTACAACATCATATACCTACCGGGGATGCAGGGCCCAGCCGGGAGAGGTATCGCCCAATTCCGCCCACTTTGTATACCGAGGTACGTACACTCCTGCAAGGCATGCTGAAGCAAGGAGTTGTCAGGGAAAGCAGCAGCCCGTGGGCGGCCCCCATAGTGCTGGTGCAAAAGAAGACGGGGGCTTGGAGATTCTGCGTGGACTACCGTAAGCTGAACCTCGTGACTAAGAAAGACGCTTTCCCTTTGCCACGGATCGAAGATTCGCTTGCCAGCCTCACGCAGTCGGCATGGTACTCTACCCTAGATTTGGCCAGTGGCTACTGGCAGGTGCAGGTGGCCGAAGCAGACCGGGAGAAGACTGCCTTTACAACCCCGTTTGGACTATTTGAATGGGACCGGATGCCTTTCGGGCTCTGTAACGCTCCGGCCACCTTCCAGCGGCTGATGCAGCGGTGCTTGGGAGGTCAGTTAATGGAGTCAGTATTAGTTTACCTGGATGATGTGATTGTCTACTCCCCAGATTTTGATTCACACCTGAGGCACCTCGAGGAAGTCTTTCGGGCCATGGAGAAGTACGGATTGAAACTACAGCCCAATAAGTGTCACTTACTACGGAGAGAAGTCAACTTTCTGGGCCACGTGGTCAGTGCGGCTGGAGTGTCCGTAGATCCTGGAAAGGTATCGGCCGTGAAGGACTGGAAGGCCCCGAGGACAGTGAGGCAAGTGCGATCCTTTTTAGGATTTGTGGGATACTATAGGCGTTTCATAAAGGACTTTTCAAAAATTGCTAAACCCCTTAATCAGTTGCTGGTTGGCACAGGTCGTAACCGGGGCCGGGGGTCGCCCAACGTAGACTGGGATGCAAATTGTGAGTCGGCGTTCCAGACATTGAAGCAGGAGCTGCTACAGGCCCCTATCTTGGCATATGCAGATTTCACAAAACCATTCCTTTTGTATACAGATGCCAGCAATCTCGGGCTGGGAGCGGTGTTGGCTCAACGGCAGGACGGAGTCGAGAGGGTCATCGCGTACGCCAGCCGGAGCCTCCACCCAGCCGAGAGGAACGATGCGAACTATAGTTCTTTCAAATTGGAGCTGCTGGCGTTGAAGTGGGCCCTAAGTGAGAAATTTAAAGACTACCTCTGGGGTGCCAAGGTGACGATCATTACAGACAATAACCCATTAGTACACTTACAGACGGCGAAGCTGGGAGCCGTGGAGCAGCGGTGGGTGGCCCAACTGGCCAACTTTGACTATCAACTACAGTACCGACCAGGGCGTGAACACACGAACGCGGATGTCCTCTCAAGGCTGCCCGAAGCGGAAAGCCCCGGAGGGGCCAGCCCGGAGGAGGGCTATATGGTAGGAGCAGTAGAGGCACCAGGCAGCAGACAAGAGGCCGTGCCTGAGAACTGGGGATGGGATCCCCGTCGGTGGAGGGAGAGACAGGCCAGGGATCAAGATGTGCGGCTGGTAAGAGAATGGCTGGAACAGGGCCGACGGCTGACGCCAGCGGAGAGGTTAGCCCAGACGGATACTGGGAGGAGGCTGCTGGGGCAATGGGACAGGCTGGAGCTGAGAGATGGCGTTCTGTGCAGAAGGGTCAGTGACCCGAAGTTGGGCGAAGAAGTACGCCAGATCGTGGTACCCGCAGATGAGGTAACGGCGTTAGTTTCGGCGTACCACAACCAGTTGGGGCACCAGGGACAGGAGAGGACCGTGTCCCTGCTTAGGAGATTCTTCTTTTGGCCCGGGCTAGAGGCATTGGTGCACGTCCTAATTCAAGCTTGCCCGAGATGCATATTGTTTAAGTCCAGACGGGAGGTCCGAGCGCCAATGGTACCCATCCATGCGAAGGCCCCCCTTCATATCATGGCTATGGACTTCTTGACACTGGGCCGACCACGAGATCGCTACCAGAACATCTTGGTAATAACGGATTTGTTCACAAAGTACGCTTGGGCTATCCCCACCCTCGACCAGACTGCAACCACCACCGCTACAGTTTTATGGCGGGCCGTCTTCCAGACGTTCGGATGCCCGGAGTTTCTGCACTCCGATCAAGGAGCCAACTTTGAGTCCAGGGTAATTAGAGAACTATGCCAGTTGTACGGTTGCACGAAAACTCACACCACTTCGTATCATCCTCAGGGGAACGGCGGCTGTGAGAGATTCAATCAGACCCTATTGGGGCTGCTGGGGACCTTGGACCAACAACGGCAGGACGATTGGGTGAGTGCATTGCCAAACCTCCTACAGGCCTATAACAACAGTATACATAGTACTACGGGTTACGCCCCCACTTACCTGATGTTTGGCAGACACATACGAATGCCTACTGACCTGGTCCTAGGAGTGACAGCCGACCAAGAGGAAGCAAGTGTAACGGAGTGGGTGGGGCGCCATCACCAGCGCTTGCATTTCGATTCGCCCATGCCCTAACTACCCTGAAGCCGTGGAAGAAGTCCCCACGGAACCTGTACCAGCGGCCCCCTGGATTGAAGGTTGGGCTGTGGTACCAGGGAGACCCGTGGTGGCACCACCCCCGATCGCCCCGAGAGAACCAGAAGCAGCCCCTGAACAAGCTGAGCCCGATTCACCAGTGAGACGATCCCAGCGAGAGAACCGAGGCCGACCCCCTGCCCGCTATGGTGAGTGGACAGCCCGAGGACGTTCTAGGGACTAGAACGGATTGGCGGGGGAGGATGTCACAAGGTGACGATCTTTAGGGGCGGAACCAAAATTCGGGAAGTTTGGTTCCGCCCGGAAGTGTTTCCGCCCGGACCGAAAAAAAAACCGAACACCGGAACTTCCGGTAGCGCCGTAAGAGGGAAAATCAGGGAATTCGATGCACCTGTGCCTAGTTAGGGACAGCGGTTGGTGATTGGAGGATACGCTGGACAAGGCAGTACTTAAGGCCAAGTTATTTCACAGTCTGGGAGCTCTTTCTGGTGTGTGTGAAGCACTGTGTTGTGCCCGTCTTGGTGCGCTGCTGGTGGCTGTCTAACTCTCTCTCTCCCTCAGGCTGGAATTGTATGATTGCGAAGACATCGCGAACCTTAAAGGTTGAGAAGTGAACGGATTATACGGCGAACTGAGACGACGTGAAAAAGGGGATTGGAAGCGGCATTGATGTGAGTACTAAGAGCAAGTCGAAAGTGCCCTGTATATTGACCTGGCGTTGTGTAGATCTCTCCAGGAGGAGGAGGGCGGCCCTACCCCTAATATAGCGTGGTGGGAGAGCCGAAGGAATACTTATTGAAGTAGTCACAACGACGACATCACTAGCTAGGCCGCATATTCCATCGCCAGATCCGAACCAAGCGAAGTGAAGGAAGACGGGTGTCCTTTTCGTACACTGAGTGTGGTGGGTGAGTCTTCGTGCTGTGAAAACCTATAATTTTGACGTGGTGCTGTATATTGCTGTGGGCTGCTGTGTATTGCCGTGTGTCCTGTCAGATAAACCCCCGCCTTCACGCACTTCGTCGCGGGAGGACAAGGAGACTGCTGGTCCTAGCCTAGTTCAGTACAGTATATGTTGTGAGCGTGCTTCAGATCTCCGGAGATAGCACGGTACGCTGTGTCCAGCCCAGAGGTGAGAGCCATCCAAAGCAGAGTAACTGTGCTTTGTGTCCAAGTTGATACCTGTGGAGAGGAAAGGAAAGAGAGAGCGAGTAACACAAGGAGAAACAGAGGAAACCTGTACTTACAGTACGCTGTGTTCAGCCCAGAGGTGAGAGCCATTCAAAGCAAACTAACTGTGCTATTGTGCCCAAGTTGATACCTGTGGAGAGAAAAGGAAAGAGAGAGTGAGTAACACAAGGAGAAACAGAGGAAACCTGTACTTACAGTACGCTGTGTTCAGCCCAGAGGTGAGAGCCATTCAAAGCAAACTAACTGTGTTATTGTGCCCAAGTTGATACCTGTGGAGAGAAAAGGAGAGAGAGTGAATAACACGAGGAGGAATAGAGCGAACCCTGTACTTACAGTACGCTGTGTCCAACCTAGAGGTGAAAGCCATCCAAAGCAGAGTAACTGTGCTTTGTGTCTAAGTTGATACCTGTAGAGAGGAGGAGAGAGAGTGAATAACGCGAGGAGAAATAGAGCGAAACCTGTACTTACAGTACGCTGTGTCCAGCCCAGAGGTGAGAGCCATCCAAAGCAGAGTAACTGTGCTTTGTGTCCAAGTTGATACCCGTGGAGAGGAAAGGAAAGAGAGAGTGAGTAACACAAGGAGCAACAGAGGGAATCTGTACTTGCAGTACGCTGAGTCCAACCAAGAGGTGAGAGCCATCCAAAGCAGAGTAACTGTGCTTTGTGTCCAAGTTGATACCTGTGGAGAGAAAAGGAGAGAGAGTGGGTAACACGAGGAGAGACCGAGGAAACCTGTACTTACGGTACGCCGAGTTCAGCGAAGAGGTGAGAGCAAAATCAAGCCGAACTAACTGTGCCTTAGTGTCCCAGCCGTTGCCTGTGGAGAAAGAGAAAGAGAGTGAGCACCCAGAGAACGAACTGTGTGAACCAGTACTTACTGTGAGCTGCAATCCGCGAAGAGGTGAGAGCAAAACCAAGCCGAATTAACTGTGCCTTTGGGTCCCAGCCGTTGCCTGTGGAGGAAGAGAAAGAGAGTGAGCACCCCGAGAACGAACTGTGTGAACCAGTACTTACCGTGAGCTGTATTCAGCGAAGAGGAGGAAGGAGGGTGCTACGGATACCTAAGACTCAGGCCGGGGCCCGAGTCCCATGCCCCGGATCCCCGTGGCCCCCTTGCTCCCTGACCTCTTCCCGGCCGTAGCCCATCTGGAGGGCCGAGTCAGAGTTTAGTTTTAATTGCCCTTTTCCCCATTCCCCAAGCTATTTTTAAATATTTAAATAAAGATTGTTTTATCACTTACTTGTTCTCGTGTTGTTTGGTCATTGGGTTGGCTTTGGGGACCTCCTCGAGGTGGAAGTTGAGAAGGGGTGTGGCTTAGTCAAAGCATAGCCAGCCCCTGGGTGTGACAATAGCTCTTCATATTACCAGTCCATCCCTGTCAATAGTTAAAAAAAATAAAAATAATTTCTTAGCATATTTTATTTACACACAATCACATAATTCTATAGTTTGACATACATTAGTAATTAAATAGTAATTATGCTGACCAGCCATATTTCCACACTTTAATAATTCATTTATTTTAACCTGTGACACTGCATTGTGGTTCAAGGGTTAACTCTTGGTTATTCAACATCAGTCCCTCACTCTGAAAATGTTCACTCAGAGTCTTTGTGACACTTGCTTTGCTTCTCAGTGGAAATTTCACTTGACAGTCCATTAGCTTCATCTAAGGGTAAGAGTTTTTTTCTTCTTCTAATTGTTTTGTTAATATAAATTAACAAGTACAGTTTTTCTTGATTTCCATTAGAAAACTAAATAACTTTACCGTATAAGTAAAAAAAAAGTTTTAAAAATAAAATGTAAAAATGAATGTATATGAGAGTAGACGGCTGCAGGCAGAGAAAAGAACCAAATAAGAGCTGTCAATCCTCTCTTTAAATAGTAGACAGGCAATCTACATGAACAAATGCTAATAATTTTAAAATGTCGCATTCACATATATTTTTTTAAAATCTAACATGTATAGTTGATATAGATAAAAGACAAATACAAGAAATCAGACTGGCTGCTCAGCATGAACGTGAAAACATGTCAGACTATCACTGATGCCATTTTTAACTGATGTGTTGAATAATCAGGCATGCTGTTGATTGGATCTGATGTATTGGGGACATATTTATGAATTATGATGGGTGAATTTTTTAACATTTTTAGCTGATTTGGGTCTAGGCTTAGGAGTGGGCCTTCTTTAGCAAGTCGGCAAGTGATTGAAACACACTCATCTTGCCTCCCTGAAACATGTCCCAATACCCACTCTTGTGGTCTTGGCCACTTGAGATATACCAGACGGGAAATAAGTGTGCAAAACTGTCCCAGGTTTGAAAAAAGCCAAAGCACAATGTCTTTGAGCTAAATCCACTATATCCATACTTTCTCCAATGATCCATATCTGAATAGACAGTGAGAAATTTATTCTAAAAGGGCAGAGTACTCAAAATCAAAATGTATGTGTCACAAGGTGACGATCTTTAGGGGCGGAACCAAAATTCGGGAAGTTTCCGCCGGGACCGGAAAAACAGAACACCGGAACTTCCGGTAGCGCCGTAAGAGGGAAAATCAGGGAATTCGATGCACCTGTGCCTAGTTAGGGACAGCGGTTGGTGATTGGAGGATACGCTGGACAAGGCAGTACTTAAGGCCAAGTTATTTCACAGTCTGGGAGCTCTTTCTGGTGTGTGTGAAGCACTGTGTTGTGCCCGTCTTGGTGCGCTGCTGGTGGCTGTCTAACTCTCTCTCTCCCTCAGGCTGGAATTGTATGATTGTGAAGACATCGCGAACCTTAAAGGTTGAGAAGTGAACGGATTATACGGCGAACTGAGACGACGTGAAAAAGGGGATTGGGAGCGGCATTGATGTGAGTACTAAGAGCAAGTCGAAAGTGTCCTGTATATTGACCTGGCGTTGTGTAGAGAGGAGGAGAGAGAGTGGATAACGCGAGGAGAAATAGAGTGAAACCTGTACTTACAGTACGCTGTGTCCAGCCCAGAGGTGAGAGCCATCCAAAGCAGAGTAACTGTGCTTTGTGTCCAAGTTGATACCTGTGGAGAGAAAAGGAGAGAGAGTGGGTAACACGAGGAGAGACCGAGGAAACCTGTACTTACGGTACGCCGAGTTCAGCGAAGAGGTGAGAGCAAAATCAAGCCGAAGTAACTGTGCTTTGTGTCCAAGTTGATACCTGTGGAGAGGAAAGGAAAGAGAGAGTGAGTAACACAAGGAGAAACAGAGGAAACCTGTACTTACAGTACGCTGTGTTCAGCCCAGAGGTGAGAGCCATTCAAAGCAAACTAACTGTGCTATTGTGCCCAAGTTGATACCTGTGGAGAGAAAAGGAGAGAGAGTGAATAACACGAGGAGGAATAGAGCGAACCCTGTACTTACAGTACGCTGTGTCCAGCTCAGAGGTGAAAGCCATCCAAAGCAGAGTAACTGTGCTTTGTGTCCAAGTTGATACCTGTAGAGAGGAGGAGAGAGAGTGGATAACGCGAGGAGAAATAGAGCGAAACCTGTACTTACAGTACGCTGTGTCCAGCCCAGAGGTGAGAGCCATCCAAAGCAGAGTAACTGTGCTTTGTGTCCAAGTTGATACCTGTGGAGAGAAAAGGAGAGAGAGTGGGTAACACGAGGAGAGACCGAGGAAACCTGTACTTACGGTACGCCGAGTTCAGCGAAGAGGTGAGAGCAAAATCAAGCCGAAGTAACTGTGCTTTGTGTCCAAGTTGATACCTGTGGAGAGGAAAGGAAAGAGAGAGTGAGTAACACAAGGAGAAACAGAGGAAACCTGTACTTACAGTACGCTGTGTTCAGCCCAGAGGTGAGAGCCATTCAAAGCAAACTAACTGTGCTATTGTGTCCAAGTTGATACCCGTGGAGAGGAAAGGAAAGAGAGAGTGAGTAACACAAGGAGAAACAGAGGGAATCTGTACTTGCAGTACGCTGAGTCCAACCAAGAGGTGAGAGCCATCCAAAGCAGAGGAACTGTGCTTTTGTGTCCAAGTTGATACCTGTGGAGAGAGGAGAGAGGGTGGATAACGCGAGGAGAAATAGAGCGAAACCTGTACTTACAGTACGCTGTGTCCAGCCCAGAGGTGAGAGCCATCCAAAGCAGAGTAACTGTGCTTTGTGTCCAAGTTGATACCTGTGGAGAAAAAAAAGGAGAGAGAGTGGGTAACACGAGGAGAGACCGAGGAAACCTGTACTTACGCCGTTGCCTGTGGAGAAAGAGAAAGAGAGTGAGCACCCAGAGAGCGAACTGTGTGAACCAGTACTTACCGTGAGCTGTATTCAGCGAAGAGGAGGAAGGAGGGCGCTACGGATACCTAAGACTCAGGCCGGGGCCCGAGTCCCATGCTCCGGATCCCCGTGGCCCCCTTGCTCCCTGACCTCTTCCCGGCCGTAGCCCATCTGGAGGGCCGAGTCAGAGTTTAGTTTTAATTGCCCTTTTCCCCATTCCCCAAGCTATTTTTAAATATTTAAATAAAGATTGTTTTATCACTTACTTGTTCTCGTGTTGTTTGGTCATTGGGTTGGCTTTGGGGACCTCCTCGAGGTGGAAGTTGAGAAGGGGTGTGGCTTAGTTAAAGCATAGCCAGCCCCTGGGTGTGACAGATTTGGCGTAGTCGGCAGGGTTTCCACCTCGAGTTGAGTAACCAAGGTCGTCCAATGACCGACAACGCGGGGCCTTCAGCCCAACCCCGTGCCATGCCCGTTTTTATGGGGAGCCCCTGGATCCAAAAATATGGGGGGACAGAATCCGAGGTACGATTGTCTGAATGGAAGGCCCAACTAGAGTACCTGGCCGACCTACAGGGCCTTAGTGCAGCCCAGCGGCTTCAATTTGTGTTAAACTCCCTGGATGGAGAAGCGCGGCGAGAGGTGCATGCCGCCCCCGAAGCCGTTAGAGCCAACGCCCAAACCGTGTTCCAGTTCCTCACTGAACAGTATGGTGACCACACCCCCGTAGCTGTCCTTCGCTCCCAGTTCTTCAATTGTAAGCAGGGCCCCCGCCAACCGATTAGAGCGTTCGCCCTGAGGTTGCGAGAGCAATTCGCCCGACTACAGACCCGTCGGGACCACGGGTTGGGAGATGGAGAGACTCTATTGCGGGACCAGTTTCTTCTGGGGTTGAAGGAGGGTCAGGTGAGACAGAGCCTACGTATCCAGTTTCGAAGGGACCCGGGTCTTACGTTCGAAGATCTGAAGAAAGAGGCACTGGCCCTGGAAGGTGATGAGACTGAGGTGAGTGGTCCCCCAGTGTGTGCGGCCGTCAGTGAAGTAGCACCAGCACAACCTGGAGGCCCTGACTGGAAGCAAGCACTGAAGGCTGAACTTTTGAAAGATGTCCGCGATCAGATGTCTGAACTGTCTAAAGCCCTCGTAGGAGAATTGCGCCAAGGACGGGCGCGGGAGGAACCACGGCCGGCGCCCCGAGACCGAGTGTACTCCGAGGGAGGCCGAGAGCCGTTCAGGCGCCTGAACCACTTTAACCGGCCCCGTTTTGAATGGGACGAGCAAGGGCGACCCATCTGCAACCGCTGTGGCAAACCAGGTCACTACAGCCGCCAGTGTGGGCCCCGCAGGGCGTCAGAAGGGGGTTTTTAGGTCGGCCGGCCACTGTGGGTCGTGTGGCCGGGACCCCTCGAGAAGACCCTGGAAGAGGATATGGCTCTAGGAGCCAGATGATTGGGCGTAGCCCCGTGGCGAAGGTGAGAGTGTGCGGCAAGGAGATTCAATGCCTGGTAGACACAGGCTCCCAAGTGACGTTATTTGCTGAGAGTTTATCCGAAGAAGTGTTTGGGAAACAAGGGGCACCAGGGGCGGAGGCCCCCTGGCTTACTCTGAAGGGCGCAAACGGCCTCGACATCCCATATATTGGCTACCGATTGACGGACATAGAGGTTCACGGAGTGATGGTCCCCCAGAAAGGTGTGATTATCGTGCAAGACCATTGTCTGGGTGCACATCGAGCCCTGTTGGGCATGAATGTCCTCGCTGATTGCTGGGAAGAGCTATTTCGGGCTAGGCCCGTATCGAAGATACCACCTGCAGAGAGGCCCAAGTGGGAGTGTGTGGTAGCTGACTGTCGAAGGGTGCAAATGAGCCAAGTCCGCAGAGAACAGGAAGAGGTAGGAAGAGTGATGTGTCGTTTTGCTTTGTCTGTCCCCGCAAAAAGTGAGGCTGTTGTGTGGGCGCGAGTACCGCCCCGAAGAGCGGGCCCAGAAGAGTGGGTGCTGGTGGAGCCCCATGTGGATTGTCCACAAGTGGAAGTGGCACGAGGACTAGCGACGGTCCGGCGGGGGAGAGTCCCCGTGAGGATACGGAATGTACACCCATACGCGGTGCAACTACATCGGCACCAACGATTAGCCCGTCTGACAACGGTTACACCCCACCAAGTAAGGGAAGAGAGGGATATTACTGTCACTGTCATCGAGGTGGCCCTGACACAAGTAGACACCCCATGGGGTGGTATGGAGAGGAGTGTGCCGAGCCACCTGGCGGGTGAGTCATTACAAGGGGAGGATTTAGAGCAAGCACAGACACAGAAGTTACAGGCCCTCCTTCGGAGATGGCAGCATGTGTTCGCCACCCACGATGAAGACTACGGATGCACCCAGGTGGTACAACATCATATACCTACCGGGGATGCAGGGCCCAGCCGGGAGAGGTATCGCCCAATTCCGCCCACTTTGTATACCGAGGTACGTACACTCCTGCAAGGCATGCTGAAGCAAGGAGTTGTCAGAGAAAGCAGCAGCCCGTGGGCGGCCCCCATAGTGCTGGTGCAAAAGAAGACGGGGGCTTGGAGATTCTGCGTGGACTACCGTAAGCTGAACCTCGTGACTAAGAAAGACGCTTTCCCTTTGCCACGGATCGAAGATTCGCTTGCCAGCCTCACGCAGTCGGCATGGTACTCTACCCTAGATTTGGCCAGTGGCTACTGGCAGGTGCAGGTGGCCGAAGCAGACCGGGAGAAGACTGCCTTTACAACCCCGTTTGGACTATTTGAATGGGACCGGATGCCTTTCGGGCTCTGTAACGCTCCGGCCACCTTCCAGCGGCTGATGCAGCGGTGCTTGGGAGGTCAGTTAATGGAGTCAGTATTAGTTTACCTGGATGATGTGATTGTCTACTCCCCAGATTTTGATTCACACCTGAGGCACCTCGAGGAAGTCTTTCGGACCATGGAGAAGTACGGATTGAAACCACAGCCCAATAAGTGTCACTTACTACGGAGAGAAGCCAACTTTCTGGGCCACGTGGTCAGTGCGGCTGGAGTGTCCGTAGATCCTGGAAAGGTATCGGCCGTGAAGGACTGGAAGGCCCCGAGGACAGTGAGGCAAGTGCGATCCTTTTTAGGATTTGTGGGATACTATAGGCGTTTCATAAAGGACTTTTCAAAAATTGCTAAACCCCTTAATCAGTTGCTGGTTGGCACAGGTCGTAACCGGGGCCGGGGGTCGCCCAACGTAGACTGGGATGCAAATTGTGAGTCGGCGTTCCAGACATTGAAGCAGGAGCTGCTACAGACCCCTATCTTGGCATACGCAGATTTCACAAAACCATTCCTTTTGTATACAGATGCCAGCAATCTCGGGCTGGGAGCGGTGTTGGCTCAACGGCAGGACGGAGTCGAGAGGGTCATCGCGTACGCCAGCCGGAGCCTCCACCCAGCCGAGAGGAACGATGCGAACTATAGTTCTTTCAAATTGGAGCTGCTGGCGTTGAAGTGGGCCCTAAGTGAGAAATTTAAAGACTACCTCTGGGGTGCCAAGGTGACGATCATTACAGACAATAACCCATTAGTACACTTACAGACGGCGAAGCTGGGAGCCGTGGAGCAGCGGTGGGTGGCCCAACTGGCCAACTTTGACTATCAACTACAGTACCGACCAGGGCGTGAACACACGAACGCGGACGTCCTCTCAAGGCTGCCCGAAGCGGAAAGCCCCGGAGGGGCCAGCCCGGAGGAGGGCTATATGGTAGGAGCAGTAGAGGCACCAGGCAGCAGACAAGAGGCCGTGCCTGAGAACTGGGGATGGGATCCCCGTCGGTGGAGGGAGAGACAGGCCAGGGATCAAGATGTGCGGCTGGTAAGAGAATGGCTGGAACAGGGCCGACGGCTGACGCCAGCGGAGAGGTTAGCCCAGACGGATACTGGGAGGAGGCTGCTGGGGCAATGGGACAGGCTGGAGCTGAGAGATGGCGTTCTGTGCAGAAGGGTCAGTGACCCGAAGTTGGGCGAAGAAGTACGCCAGATCGTGGTACCCGCAGATGAGGTAACGGCGTTAGTTTCGGCGTACCACAACCAGTTGGGGCACCAGGGACAGGAGAGGACCGTGTCCCTGCTTAGGAGATTCTTCTTTTGGCCCGGGCTAGAGGCATCGGTGCACGCCCTAATTCAAGCTTGCCCGAGATGCATATTGTTTAAGTCCAGACGGGAGGTCCGAGCGCCAATGGTACCCATCCATGCGAAGGCCCCCCTTCATATCATGGCTATGGACTTCTTGACACTGGGCCGACCACGAGATCGCTACCAGAACATCTTGGTAATAACGGATTTGTTCACAAAGTACGCTTGGGCTATCCCCACCCTCGACCAGACTGCAACCACCACCGCTACAGTTTTATGGCGGGCCGTCTTCCAGACGTTCGGATGCCCGGAGTTTCTGCACTCCGATCAAGGAGCCAACTTTGAGTCCAGGGTAATTAGAGAACTATGCCAGTTGTACGGTTGCACGAAAACTCACACCACTTCGTATCATCCTCAGGGGAACGGCGGCTGTGAGAGATTCAATCAGACCCTATTGGGGCTGCTGGGGACCTTGGACCAACAACGGCAGGACGATTGGGTGAGTGCATTGCCAAACCTCCTACAGGCCTATAACAACAGTATACATAGTACTACGGGTTACGCCCCCACTTACCTGATGTTTGGCAGACACATACGAATGCCTACTGACCTGGTCCTAGGAGTGACAGCCGACCAAGAGGAAGCAAGTGTAACGGAGTGGGTGGGGCGCCATCACCAGCGCTTGCATTTCGCCTACGAGCAGGTGTCGAAAAGGATACAGACGGCAGGAGAGAAAAGTAAGCGGTTGTATGATCGGACTGCTAGAGAAGCCCCTCTACTGCCAGGAGAGAGGGTGTTGGTGAGAGATAATCGGCGGCAGGGGAAGGGGAAACTGAGTGACCGTTGGGAGGCCACCCCTTATGTAGTCTGCCGGCAGCAGAGGCCGGGACAGCCGGTCTATACCATCCGGCCAGAAGGGAAGTCAGGCCCCGACCGTGTGGTGCACCGGAACATGATTCGCCCATGCCCTAACTACCCTGAAGCCGTGGAAGAAGTCCCCACGGAACCTGTACCAGCGGCCCCCTGGATTGAAGGTTGGGCTGTGGTACCAGGGAGACCCGTGGTGGCACCACCCCCGATCGCCCCGAGAGAACCAGAAGCAGCCCCTGAACAAGCTGAGCCCGATTCACCAGTGAGACGATCCCAGCGAGAGAACCGAGGCCGACCCCCTGCCCGCTATGGAGAGTGGACAGCCCGAGGACGTTCTAGGGACTAGAACGGATTGGCGGGGGAGGATGTCACAAGGTGACGATCTTTAGGGGCGGAACCAAAATTCGGGAAGTTTGGTTCCGCCCGGAAGTGTTTCCGCCCGGACCGGAAAAACAGAACACCGGAACTTCCGGTAGCGCCGTAAGAGGGAAAATCAGGGAATTCGATGCACCTGTGCCTAGTTAGGGACAGCGGTTGGTGATTGGAGGATACGCTGGACAAGGCAGTACTTAAGGCCAAGTTATTTCACAGTCTGGGAGCTCTTTCTGGTGTGTGTGAAGCACTGTGTTGTGCCCGTCTTGGTGCGCTGCTGGTGGCTGTCTAACTCTCTCTCTCCCTCAGGCTGGAATTGTATGATTGTGAAGACATCGCGAACCTTAAAGGTTGAGAAGTGAACGGATTATACGGCGAACTGAGACGACGTGAAAAAGGGGATTGGGAGCGGCATTGATGTGAGTACTAAGAGCAAGTCGAAAGTGTCCTGTATATTGACCTGGCATTGTGTAGAGAGGAGGAGAGAGAGTGGATAACGCGAGGAGAAATAGAGCGAAACCTGTACTTACAGTACGCTGTGTCCAGCCCAGAGGTGAGAGCCATCCAAAGCAGAGTAACTGTGCTTTGTGTCCAAGTTGATACCTGTGGAGAGAAAAGGAGAGAGAGTGGGTAACACGAGGAGAGACCGAGGAAACCTGTACTTACGGTACGCCGAGTTCAGCGAAGAGGTGAGAGCAAAATCAAGCCGAAGTAACTGTGCTTTGTGTCCAAGTTGATACCTGTGGAGAGGAAAGGAAAGAGAGAGTGAGTAACACAAGTAGAAACAGAGGAAACCTGTACTTACAGTACGCTGTGTTCAGCCCAGAGGTGAGAGCCATTCAAAGCAAACTAACTGTGCTATTGTGCCCAAGTTGATACCTGTGGAGAGAAAAGGAGAGAGAGTGAATAACACGAGGAGGAATAGAGCGAACCCTGTACTTACAGTACGCTGTGTCCAGCCCAGAGGTGAAAGCCATCCAAAGCAGAGTAACTGTGCTTTGTGTCCAAGTTGATACCTGTAGAGAGGAGGAGAGAGAGTGGATAACACGAGGAGAAATAGAGCGAAACCTGTACTTACAGTACGCTGTGTCCAGCCCAGAGGTGAGAGCCATCCAAAGCAGAGTAACTGTGCTTTGTGTCCAAGTTGATACCTGTGGAGAGAAAAGGAGAGAGAGTGGGTAACACGAGGAGAGACCGAGGAAACCTGTACTTACGGTACGCCGAGTTCAGCGAAGAGGTGAGAGCAAAATCAAGCCGAAGTAACTGTGCTTTGTGTCCAAGTTGATACCTGTGGAGAGGAAAGGAAAGAGAGAGTAACACAAGGAGAAACAGAGGAAACCTGTACTTACAGTACGCTGTGTTCAGCCCAGAGGTGAGAGCCATTCAAAGCAAACTAACTGTGCTATTGTGTCCAAGTTGATACCCGTGGAGAGGAAAGGAAAGAGAGAGTGAGTAACACAAGGAGAAACAGAGGGAATCTGTACTTGCAGTACGCTGAGTCCAACCAAGAGGTGAGAGCCATCCAAAGCAGAGGAACTGTGCTTTTGTGTCCAAGTTGATACCTGTGGAGAGAGGAGAGAGGGTGGATAACGCGAGGAGAAATAGAGCAAACCTGTACTTACAGTACGCTGTGTCCAGCCCAGAGGTGAGAGCCATCCAAAGCAGAGTAACTGTGCTTTGTGTCCAAGTTGATACCTGTGGAGAAAAAAAAGGAGAGAGAGTGGGTAACACGAGGAGAGACCGAGGAAACCTGTACTTACGCCGTTGCCTGTGGAGAAAGAGAAAGAGAGTGAGCACCCAGAGAGCGAACTGTGTGAACCAGTACTTACCGTGAGCTGTATTCAGCGAAGAGGAGGAAGGAGGGCGCTACGGATACCTAAGACTCAGGCCGGGGCCCGAGTCCCATGCTCCGGATCCCCGTGGCCCCCTTGCTCCCTGACCTCTTCCCGGCCGTAGCCCATCTGGAGGGCCGAGTCAGAGTTTAGTTTTAATTGCCCTTTTCCCCATTCCCCAAGCTATTTTTAAATATTTAAATAAAGATTGTTTTATCACTTACTTGTTCTCGTGTTGTTTGGTCATTGGGTTGGCTTTGGGGACCTCCTCGAGGTGGAAGTTGAGAAGGGGTGTGGCTTAGTTAAAGCATAGCCAGCCCCTGGGTGTGACATATGAACAAAGGTCTTTGAAAATATTACATTCCACACACTGGTGGTCTTCTTGCTCACTTCAATGCTTGGGCCAAAGATAGTAAATACAATGTTAAAGTTGACAAATGGTTGATTGCAAAGAGAGCAAGTGTGGCTGTTCTCAAAGAGAAAGATAATAGAAACACAAATGCCAGGATACACAAATGACCCACACACCCTATATCTACAATTGGTTTGCACCAAATTAACCCTAACCTTGGTTTAGGATGATCAAATGGAGCAATGTTTTGATAGCAGCACAGACACAGAATTTATATTTTTTTTGGAAAATTCATCTACAAATGGAGCATTAGCTGTCACTGTGCACTGAATAGTAATTTATAAGAGGGGAAATTAATATTTTAGCTTAAAACTATTTTGCATTGTTTCTTAAAGGAAACTAATGGATCTAAGAGGGTACTTCAACAGGATCGGGTTTACTGGACCATATGACAAACCTGATCTGGAATCTTTACACACCATCCATAAGCTGCATGTCATGACCATTCCATTTGAGAACCTCAGCATCCACTGTGGGGAGAAGAACACGACGGACCTGAACATCATCTATGATAAAATAGTCAAAAGCAAACGTGGAGGCTGGTGTTGTGAAAACAACCTCTTGTTCTCATGGGTCCTAAAGGAGATGGGTTACAAATACACCACACTAGGCTCCAAGGTGTTTAATAAGTTCCAAAATGGTTTTCACCCCGTGGACTCTCATCTCATCAATATGGTGGAGATTGATGGGAAGCCTTACATTACTGACGTGAGCTATGGAGTGTCTTGCCAACTGTGGTATCCCTTAGAGATGATCTCGGGTAAAGATCAGCCGCAGCCTCCAGGTGTGTTCCGCCTACTAAACGATGGGATGACGTGGGTCCTGGAGAAGTCTTCAAGAAAGCAAGTGGTTAAAGACAAGGCCTATGCTCATTCCAGCCTCATTGACAGGCGTCTAACTAAGAAAATGTATTGCTTCCCATTAACACCCCGTGATAAAGAGCATTTTGTGGAAACCCTGGATTGCTTGCAGACCAGTCCTGATTCTCGGTTTGTGCTGAAGTCCATTTGCTCCCTTCAGACGCCCAACGGCTTCAGAGCTCTGATTGGCTGGACTTACAGCGAGATCACATACATCCCCGAGGAGGACTGTGACATGGTGGATATGAAGGAAATCCCTGACTGTGAAATAGAAGCTGTGCTGAAGGAAAAGTTTAATGTGGTGTTAGTTAATAAGTTCACACCTAAAAACAAAAAAGCTAATTATTGCATGTAATACAGTACTACCATGACCCATAAGTATTGTCATGCATCTCAGTGGACAATACTTGTTACCAGAGATGGAAAAATTATGATCCAGTTCATGCTTTATAACTTTTAATGACCTCAACAACTACAACAAATAATAATAATAATAGTAATAATAAAAAAATGAATAAAAAGTAAATAAAATAAGCTTCTTTTGAATAGCCTTTAAAGGACAAAAATGTGTGCCAAATGGGGTAGTTATGGCATCTACCAGCAGGGGCATAGCAAAACTATGATCACTTGAGACAAATTCTCATACTTCCTTGAATTGCCTTTTCTTTAGGATGCAACAAACAGGTCTAACCAATAGAAGAGTTTCTGTGAAAGTCTAGCCCTGAATGCAGCACTGTTTCGGTGTGTCTCAATATTTCTTATTATTTAGAAAATATTATTTAACATAGGAGTTGTCACCACTTGATGTCAAATAAAGTTCAGGTTAAGGTTAAGGTTAGAATCACCCCTTTAAACCCCTATAATCAAATCAAACCTTTACCTCTTCACTTACTAATAAAGTCTGTAAATATTTGTCCAGGGTGCTGATAAAACAGAACACAGATAGCATTGTGTGTTAAAACTGGTTACTAACAACAGGTCAGGTTAATGTTTAAATTCAGCAGTTTTGAGTTTGCCACAGTTAAGTAGTTTACAGGTAACATACAGCTGACAATTTCTCCAAATATTGCAAACTTGGATTAAAAAGTGACCAATTGTAATGCATCAAGTTAATAAATTATAATCTCTCTCTCAATTAATAACAGAAGGAAACTGCATGTAAAGTATAATAATTATACAGATTTGGATTCATATGGGTTTAGTCAAGGCACAATATATGTTTGAAATATAAAATGAGATGTATTTTAATTTACATTTAAGTCATGTCTCTTTTCTAGTTTTATATGTCTCTTTTAAATTGAAGTCTTTTATGTAAATTTCCTTTACCTGGCGTTTTATTTGTATCCGAAATGAGGAGATGTGACCAATGGGAGTGCTGAACTCTCTCATGCAGTGCATGTTTCATTCATACTCAAAGCTAGAGGTCGCTCTCGCACAGAAAGTCCAAAATAGACTTATGGAAGTAATAACTTATGATGAGCAGGAAAACCCTTATATGAACCAAAGCATCCAACTATCGCTGTAGTTGAGCTGAATACAAAACAGAAATGTTACTGATAAAACGTGAAAACAATAAACATGATTGTGAAAGTATATGGTTTATGTGTGTTTATCAGGTTATTTCCAGGTAATAAATAAATAAACTATTTGAATAATGCAGTACGGATTGACATATCATTTAGTATAGAATCTTTTAGATACAGTACATTTCCTTCCTTATTCTTTGATAAAAATGGGAAAAAATGTGTTTGTAGTAGCATTTATAAACCAATCATAAAATTGTCATTAGCAAAATACTGAACAAAAATATTATAGCCCCTTGCTGCAGCTAACATTACATTTTGAGGTTGATTCCGAGCAAGAAATCGAGCCTTAAAAAACTACTCAAAAATAGTATGTGTAATATTGAATAGATAGCATGACATTTTTTTTTAAAAGTGTGATTTAAAAAAATCAAATCTATTAAATAAATAAATTGTAAACATTTTTGTTCTTGTTTATGTTGCTTGTGTTTCTCTTCTGCCCACCGTTTTCGTTTTTTCTTGTATGTTATTATGGTTACCTATGATTTACAACTGTTTATTACTATGTTCTTATTGTGTGGATATAGAAAAAATGCATAGACAGTGGAAGAATTTAATGTGAATTATTCCATTAAAGGTAACTATGATAAATGGGAACATGCAATTTGTAATTTTATATACTTTTTGGCATTTTCTTTTCATTTCACATAAGTCAGATAAGTTGTACTTTAGTTGTAAGTGATCTACTTCATATGCAAATATGTCACTCAGTTTTCCTCTTTCTGTTGCAGCACTTGAAACACAGATATTTAACTGTTAAAAATATGGAGAGAGTGAATATCAAAACAAGTGCGAACAGTGTAACTGCAACATCTACTGAGTAATAGGAGTACCAAGGCAGTTTGTAAGATTCTGACCGAAGGTGAGCAGCACCTTTGTGTCTCATTACAAACTCAATCCAGAAGAGCGCACTGTCCAAAGGTTTAACTGGTGTATCTCTGTGCAGATTAGACAGTCTCTGCATATTCAGTCTGTAGGATGGATCACTGATTACATTTTGTATAGCGGCGTGCAGTGTTTTTTGATCTAAAGTTGCAATAGAAAGTATCTTGGCTCCTCCCCTATTTTGTAATCGAAGAAGATTGTCGTACTGGTCAAAAAACAGTGGAATTCCAACCACTGGAACACCATGATACAAAGCTTCCTGTACCCCATTGGTTCCACCATGAGCAATAAAAACTTTAGTCTTTGGATGCCCTAGAAGATCGTTCTGTGGCATCCAGTCAATCAGTAATGTGTTGTTGCCCAAAGCAGATGGTCTTTTTCCAGTGTATCTCCAAATAACCTTTTGAGGGAGCTGAGCAAAAGCAGCTGCTATTTCCGCTGTTATATCATCTGGTAGATTACTAATAAATGACCCCAAAGACATGATAGCGACTCCATGCTCTCCAGAACTTTGCATGAAGACTTCAAGGTCACGTGGAAGGGCCTTTGCTGGTTTGCACTGGAAGCCACCAATATAGATGATATTTGGCATTGTTGGACGTGGAAATTCAAAAACAAAATCAACCCTCATAAGCCATATATCAGCACCCTGGAGAAGTTCATAATAACTTACAGGTGGATAGAAGTATTTATCACAAAGTGCTTGGTACTGTGCCAAATTAAAATAACCATTTTGAAAGTACATTAGCAAATAATACATACTATTCTCTACTCGCTGAAAAAAGTTCATTTTGTCTGTGTTTCTAGATCCTGTGATTGGGATGTAGGACAATGGAGAGGGAGCAATCTCAAAATGTCCCTCTCCAACGGTGGTCCATCTCACATTATATACCATGGGTAACTTGAGTTTATGAGCCAGGATAATGCCTGCACCCCACCCTGGATCAGTGAACAAAAGATCATATTGATTTTCCTTCAGTGTCTTCAGAATTTCCTCACTTTCAAGTATGTTTGTTATAAGCTGACATATCATTCCATGGGTTTCATAAATGACACTAATCATATCCCAAAACAGCCATACAGGACTTAGCCAGGAGCTCTTTCCTCTTTCATGGTCAATCATGTTGTTGAGCACATCTACCACAAATTCTTCATTTATTCCTTTGGTGACAGGTATGGTTATAGTATTGTAATAAGACGAGTTCTCCTTGATGAACCAGCTACTGGAGCTGCGTAATACATCAACGTTGTGTCCTTGATCATTTAAAGCCTTGATGATGATATCCATGTTCACCCAGTGACTTCCCTCCAAAGGTACCACCAAGATTTTGCCACCATCACAGAGAGAACCAAAAAGGATTATGATTGGTATCCAAAGTGTAACAGAAACCATATTCTTAGAAAATGGCGTCATCTCTCTGTAAATGATAAAATCATTGGATTACATATATTGGATAATATTATTATATCCTGTGCAGTACAGTATAGCCAGCAAATTATCAAGTCAAGTCTGTTTTATTGTCAATTCTTCGACATGCACAGCACATACATACATAGAATTGAAATTGGGTTACTCTCAGACCCTTGGTGCATACAGATAACACTAGCAGTAGAGCATAAAAGTACAGATACACACTGGTACATTATGGAAATAAATAGATGTACACTTGTAGCCCAGTTTTCATGTCACCTGGTTATCTGAATGCTTTGTAATCAATCAGGAAAATTACTGTCACTGTCTTGTTTCATGTGTCACTGATTACCAAACAATATGTACTGAAATAGAGATTGTCAACTGTTTCTATATGACGCATAGAAGTAAATTTTATGTTTTTATGATTTTAAAGGGGTCATATGATGTTGCTAAAAGGAACATTGTTTTGTGTATTTGGTGTAGTGAAATTTGTTTATGCGGTTTAAGGTTAACTAAACACATTCTTTTCCACATAATGTACATTATTGTTTCTCCTCTCTATGCCCTGCCTTTCTGAAACGCATTGCATTTTACAAAGCTCATCAGTCTGAAAAGTGAGGTGTGCTCTGATTGGCCAGCTATCGAGTGCTTTGTGATTGGCCGAATACCTCAAGTGTGTGACGGAAATATTATGCTTCTTATTATACTGTGATGCGTGTCCTGATCAGAACACCAGCACGATGAGGCAAAAACAATAAAACCCATTACAATAAAGCCATTTGTTGCATCCAGTGGGCACAAAATTCCGGATTATAATGACCTATAATTTCCCTACTCCCTGAGCACGGGAAATCTGTTTAAGTTTACTTCACTTTGGAACATTCATTCATGGATTTGTGATATCTAATACCTTTAAATAAATACAACTTAAATTCACGTCTCGCACACTTCAATGAACTTTGGATGGAACATATACAGTCACGTCGAACTGGAATCATAACAGAATATCCTGTGATGTCCACTTCGCAGGGCACTTACGTTCGAATAGAACAAATGTCTGAAGCCATAAGAGAAACATACAAAATGTACAGAGCAGGGGGGCACGAGGACTGGAATTGAGACCTGCTGCTATACACTGCTCAAAACTTGCATTTGAGTCATCAGTGGCAAATCCTTTACTTTCAGTCTCTGAGTCAGAATAGCCAGCATAGTCTTCTCTCCCAGGATCAGGAAATAGTTCTCCATAAAATGTGCTGCACATCCGATTATTTGGTTTGAACTGTTTGGAACAGTGTTGTAAATACAACTTAACCATTAATTTCTAGTTGTGTCATCTATTGGAAGGCCAGTTATGCCTTCTTTCTTTGTGTGAACATTTGGGCATGTTAACTTTTATAAATAAAGTCTTTTTTGAGTTTGAGACTTTAGTCTTTGCAATTTTACAGATCTCCTTTATGCATCAAGTGCTTGCAACACTCCAAAGAGAAAGGAAAACTTGAAATCGCATCATATGACCCCTTTAAAGTCCAACATTTATCTTCAAGTTGGTTTTGCAGAAACAGTAGCTGCTATCCAGTTCTTCTTCTATAATTATCTGTTTGTCCTGTCTTTAGTCACCTTTTCCTGACGATTATTGCCATTAATGAACTTTTGAGCATAAGGTATTATTCTTTTCTGATTGTTGATCATTCAAAAAAATTTTACTTGACAATTTAGTTCAGTGATCCTGCACATTAAATGACAAACCAAACACATAAACGTTCTTGGGTGCATTTCCCAAAATCATTGTTAGCCAACTATGGTTGCAAGTTCCGTCGTTACCAACTTAGTTCATCGATTTGGTGTTTCCTGAAACCATAGTTCAACTGCAAACAGTGTCGGTAACTTAAGTGGTAAGAACTACAGCTCTCGACCTGTAGTTAGAAGCATAGTTTCTTGTTAGACATATGGATTTAAAAAACATATGATGCGTATTCAATTTTTCCTTTCTCTTTGGAGTGTTACAAGCACTTGGTGTATGAAGAAGATCTGTAAAGTTGCAAAGACTAAAGTCTCAAATCCAAAGAGATATTCTTAATCAAAATTAAGATTCCGCCACGGCCCCCTAAAATGGCTCATTCAAACACACCCCCATGTCTATGTTGCTATATGGAAATATTTGCATAATGCTGCCCAAATGTTTAAGCAAGCAAAAAGGCATGGTTTAGTAACCGCAGTTACTGCTGAAGCAGCCATGTCAGGAAGATAATGTGTGCATCTAGGCGAAAGCAAAAGCACTTTATTTTGCCTTTCGAAAGTAGATGCATTTAGGAATCTTTAATCTTAATTAAAACAGAACAGCAATGCATTTTATGGATGACCGTTTCGTCAACCTAGGAGAGGAGGTAATTCTGACTTCGCTACAACAATCTGGCGCTTCTGAATCAGCTACTGTAAGCATGTTTTGTTATTAGTTTAATTATTTTCTATTGAATGTTCAAATGCTGAGTTTTGCCAATAGTATCTGTGTGTCATGTGTGTGTGTGTGTGTGCACGCATGTGTATAGTATTTGAAAAATAATGTGTTTTTTGAACATTAAAGCATGTCAACATATTCTGTTACACCAAATATAAAAAAAATAATGATCTTTAAAAAAAGCATCATATGACCCCTTTAAATAAATTATGCTTTTGGGAACAATAAACAAGTTATAGTAGGAAGGAAACAAGGAAACAAAAAATAGTAAATTATTAATCAGGTGCCATGTTCAATACAGCAGCTTCTCAGAGATCTCGTATCAATTTATTAGCATAAGTTATTCCTCCACTACATGCGTGTGATGTCATAACTGGCTAGTTATGCGATATTCGATTTAAAATATTTAATAGTATTCATAACAGAAGTGGGTTTTCCCACAGCCTTGCACTCTATTTGTGGCATATATATATATGCAAATTTATTTTCTGCCAGCAGGAGGAGCTTGTAGAGTGCCATAGAGAGAAAGGTTTCCCCGGTAACAGCTGTAAACAAATAAGAGCTGTGCTCTCAAATGCTGCTCAGTAGGGATGGGCGATACCACATATTTTGTTTTCAATACGATACCGATACTTTTAATGGCCAGTATCGTCGATATTGTTACGGTACGGTACTTCTAAACTGACCTTTTAAATTATACAATTTATTAAATCATTATGAGTACAATGGGCAATAATACCTACTTAACTTTATATTTGAAATGCATTTTAACATTCAATATGCCTTAATTGCAACTTATTAGGTTATATTTTTGTTTACACATGGTTAAAATATGTTTACTGTAGTGGTAACCAAGGAAATCTACAAATACTATAGTTAAACTATGTTCACTTTACCATGGTTCATTGTCATAAGGGACTGCCAGTAATAGGCTGTAATAGGCTGAATAACCTTTTTATTTGGAGAGTGTATGATTTATATTAACAATACAGAATAGAACATGAGCAAAATGAACTTTTAACAATAAAATTTAAATAAATGTACTGCACAAACGAGGGTATAGTTTCAATAGGTTTATTGTGAAATAACCCAAACATATAGCCTATGTTTTTTCTGCATTGTTCTTGGCTGCCTTTTCCAAAAACATAACATTATTTCTTATTATAGGCTACTCTTGGGAAACGCAGCTCTATTTAATTTCACTGTCAGAAGTGAGTGAACGCTCTCTCTGTAATTGATTCATTCTGCCTTGCAACATTTGCATGTGTTCAGATGTACAGGAATATCCCTTCCACGCAATTATTTGCTAACATAGGTTATTCGTCCAATTTAAGGCATATTGCAGGCATTATTTTTTGTTTAATAAACAAAATCCCTGGTTAAAAAAAACCTTAGTATTGGTATTTTTTATTTGAGTATCGATTTATCGATACTTCAGGATCGATTCACCCATCCCTACTGCTCAGTCATTACAGGCAAGATATAATGGAAGCTTCAATTTAATGGACATTCGGAAACCCCTGAGCAATTGTTACACAACTTTAAAGCATCCATATTGTTCTGTAAAGCCAGGTTCACACTACAGGACTAAAAGACTAGCCGAATTACTGTGTCTCACACTATGCAATAAGATTTGTTCTCATCTGTCGTCTTGTCATAGCTGTGCAAAGTTAGATCTCTGCCACAATTCTGCATTTTCAAAAGTGCATTTTGCACGAGCGCGATCTGAGTTTTGTGGAAACAATTTATATTATTGTTCATGAAGGCTGGAAGTGAACAACTTTATATTCTGTATATTTATATGCTTGTATTCAGGTGTACATAATTATTAAGCAGGTTATCTCATACAGATAAAATCTCAAGATGGACTAAAAACTCCCGAAACTTTCTGCCAGATTCTGGAAGAGAAATTCTTCAAACAGTGGTACAAAAAGATGTAGTCTTGGTTCTTCAAGAGCCACTCTCAACTTATCTGTCTATACAGCCTCTCTCTCTCTCTCTCTCTCTCTCTCTCACTCTCTCCCTCTCTCTCTATATATATATATAAAACCTTTAAGTATTTTACTACACTACAGTATGTGATTCTTATTGAGTAGGTATCATTTTAAGGATTCTATACTTAACCTAAGTCTTTGAGAATCTTACTCTTTGTACTTCTGGAGACTCCAGGTAGGTTGTAGTTCTAGAAAATTGTGGCGCTGGAGACTAAATGTTCCTGGTGATTCCACACCTAATTCTTCACCTTAATTCCTTATCAGCTGCACGACAAGGATGTGCTGTTTCTACGTGTATTTAGCTTTGATTTGAAAGAAAATGGCAAATCCTTGTGGCGCGGCTGATACAGAAGAGCATAAGCAGCATACAGTGATATGGAGAGAAACAGTACAGAGACTGATTATAAAGGAATTGTTGAATAAAGTAATTATTTTTGTTTTCTTTGCTTACAAAAAGTACACTGTAAAAAATGACTGTGATTTTAACGGTAAAAAACTGTGAAAATGCTACAGTACAAACCTGTTTACTGGTTAACGGTAATTTCCTGTAAACTTTACAGGGAAAAACCGTAAACTTACGTTCCCAGAATTCTCTGCGTTGCATTTAAAATTTTGTTTGAATTTGATGTTTTTTCTTTGAAATAACTATGTTTCTTAATTTTTTCTCATCTGTTATGTTTATTATTAAACGGTTTTACCATATTTTTTACGGTATAATTCTGGCAACCACAGCTGCCGTTTTTTTACCGTATATTTTACGGAATATTTTTAACAGTGTATTCTTGTCGCTTCAGAATGTTACGGTTGAACCACTGATGGCAGATGGACTATTCTGATTATGTCTTAATCTTAAACTTATACTTTTCTGAACCTTGACAGTGTTACTTATTTGGCAGTCTATGGAACAGTCTCAAGCATCCCAGTTTTCATCCAAAATATCTTAAATTGTGTTCCAAAGACAAATGAAGCTTTCATGGGTTTGGAACAACATGGAGATAAGTGATTAATGGGGTGGAGTGTCCCTTCAAGATTGATGTCGTTTGGAATTAGTAAAATGTGCTAGGGAAAAAAATATGATCAGAATATCAGCTATTACCTTTGTCAGGGTTATGCAAGGAATTATGTGACTGGTTGTCAAGGCAGCCAATCAGAATTTAGCAGCCTTGTCTCTGATTGGCTGGAATTATGGCATATTGTAATGCTGGGCTGTGTTGAGCAAGTGAGCCGATGGCATTTAGCGAGCACTGAGGGTGCATCAAAGGAGAAAGCTAGTGAAATGTTGCATGCACAAAACAGAAGGTCTGCACATATCCAAAAATGTATTTTAAATGCACAGTTGATTTTTGTGCACTGAGAATTCTTTCTTCTTTGAGAGACAAACATTTTCTCCACAAAACTCAATTCATACGAACTGCAAAACGCACTTTTGAAAGCTCAAAATATGATCGTGCAGAATTGTGTGAGATATAATCCCATATGGGCATACTACACAAAACAACGCGAACGAGGTGAACATGCTACAAAAAATTCAGTGAAGAGGCTTTCTTGACCATCAGTGAAAATATGTTTTCTCAGATAAATTCTTTCAAGAAATTACAGCAATTATAGGCCATTTCTTCAAGCATGGATGACCAACTGGCCTTTAATTGGGCTGTGCAGTTATTTTATCCGAAAGAAATAAGAAACCACAACATAACAGAATATGTCAGAAACAATGGCTTTGAAGATGTGGACTGTTGGTAATGCAAGAAGAGTTGGAGGTAATTAAACAGTACAATGAAACATGGTATTATATACACAAAATATATGCATTAATTAAATTTATTTCTAGTTAGAGGTCTAGTTTCTGATTTGTCAATTTTTTTGCTTTTTGTTTCTGTTCATTAAAATGAAACATGAGTGTTTATACCATCTGCACTGTGATTGGCTGGATTAGTTCCACTTGTCATTGTGTTGCTCATGTTACAAGATTACGTGGCGATAATATCAAACAGGTTTGAAAATATCTTAGCGACTGTGATAGCTAGAGACAGGTTTCGGACGTTGCTTACCTACTCATACTTAACGAGATTAGGTGACCGCAACAAGCATCTCAATTTTCTCCCTAAATGCAAAAACTCAAATCTGCCAAGAATGCAGTAATGGGGGCAATAAAAAGAAGGCCGAGTGAAGTAGAGTTAGAAGTACAGGCCTACATTACTTTGCACTGATCAGAGTGTCATTGAAGCTTCAGCAAATCTTTCTCACCTGACAAAACTGTGTCAATCCATGTTTTGTCATTGTTGAATGTTAAAACCCGCTTGTTCTCACAGAAACTGATTTAGGATCAATATAGAGCAAATCACTTTTTGAAAGCAAAATGGCGCTTTAAAAAGTGTTTGTGTCAATTGCATTGTTTTGACTGCTGGCTGTTAAAAATGTATTTGCCACTCTATCATTCATACAGAGATTTGTTCAAAATGCTTATTCAAATTTTATTTCCTAAAAAAACAACAACAACAACCAACCAACCAAAAAACAAAACAAAACAAAAAAAATCATATGATTACTCATTAGCAGTAGGCCTGGTTCCAGAATCACATCACTGAGGATGCTTCTGAAATTACTGAGGGTGCTTTAGCCATCATGTGTACATGGCTGTTAACTGTAACAGAGTAAAAGACCTAATGCCTAGCTTACACTGTGAATCAACTTAAAAACTGAGTCATAAAAGTTGTTCAGGAAACCTAAACCCGGTGGTAAACAAAACCATTTACTTCAAATGGGCTACGATGCACGTTGGACTAGAAGCCCCATGGTGCATTGTGTTCTCCAGTTTAAGGAGACAGTCCAAAATCTAATGACCATACAGGCACAAAGTTCACTTAAAAAAGAATAAAAGAAAAAAAGAGGGGCTAAAAGCTCTTTCCTCAAAAGGTTTTGTTGTAAAGGCTAGTATATTATCTCTGTATATTAAACATAGCCTTCATTCAATCAACACACATGAAAATATATTACTTAGCCTATACACATACTTCCAGTCAGGGTGAAGTCATTATGTTCATTGACAACAGTGTTAAATTTAAATGAAATGAAATTAAAAATTAAATTCACGCATTTAGCAGACGCTTACAGTGCATTCAGGCAATCAATTTTTACCTATCATGTATTCCATGATATTCCAATGCATTGTAAATATAATGAAACAAATATAATGTAATTTATTGGAAAACTATGTGCTAAACAGCACAATTGTGTCAAAATTATCGATTTTTCTTTCATGCCAAAAATCATTAGGAAATCATGTTCCATGAAGATATTTTTTAAATTTCCTACCGTAAATGTTTCTAAACTTAATTTTGGTTAGTAATATGCATCACTGTTTCTTTTTGTGAAAGTGGGGACATCCCACAGGCGTAATGGTTTTTATACTGTACAAACTGTATATTCTATCGCCCTTCACCCTTACAGGAAACTTTGTGCATTTTTACTTTTTTCAACAAAAAAAAAAAAAAAACTCATTCTTTATGATTTATAAGCGTTTTGAAAAATGGGTTATGTCCTCATAAGTCACCCTCTCCTTGTAATTCCTGTGTCATACCCATGTCATTATACGTTGTGTCCTGATATGTCACAAAAACAAGAGCACACACACACACTTGTTAAAATATTTTCTATTTTGAAAATAAAATGCTGTTTTTTATTTTATATTCATCCAAGAATCCTGAAAATAAAAATAATTAAAAACAAAATGTAAATAAAATATTTAACAGTACAACTACTTCCAGTATTGAAATGAAATCAGCATATTAGAAAAAAATCTGAAACATAATTTGACACTTAAGACTAATAATTTATGAAAATTCAACTTAATATGTAAATAAATTATGCTTTAGCATATTCAAATAGAAAACTGATATTTTAAATTGCAGTTCGGTTTCACGGTATTACTGTTTTTGTTTTCTGTATTTTTGATTGAAAAATCTGCCATGATGAGCAGAAGAAACTTTAAAAACCATTTATATCTTACTGATCCCAAACCTTTAACGTCAGAGTATATAACTATCCTGTCCATATCTACAAGCATTACACTAGGGCTACTAAATTGTACTGTCTTTCTCACGATCAATTCCTAAAACTGTTGCAGAAAACTACAGATAATCTTTGAAACAACGGAAATGTAACATTTATTTTGAATCAATAATTAATTGATTAATAAACCTGTGGTGTCATTCCAAAAATGTTATATAACTTACAGTTATATTGACTGCTTCTGCTTTGCTCAGTGCTGTTCAGTGATAATCTTTCTCTGAAAAATGATAAATTACTCCTTTAGCATTAGAACATATGGAAGGGACCTTATGAAATACAAAGATCAGCCTACAGCAATTAAATTCAAGGTGCAAAGTTAATATGCAACATGGGTTATATGGCTTATATAGACTGTGAATATATCTTTGCACACTAGCTTACATTAAAACAACATAACTACTGATTGAAGAGTCATTTGGCTCAGCGCCCATTTAACAGGTTGTTACCAGTATCTGGACTGTGATCTTGAGAGAAAGCAATGAGGGAAAGAGATCACATGAGGCAATACATGAACTCAAAAGGACTTGAGTATATTTAAATATGAATATTGTGAACATGAGGCACACAAAGGCAAACGTCTCAGTAATAAATTATTAGATTATACACACCTTTATTTTCTACAGCAGTCTATATATTTTTCACAGTATTAAAGACAGACAAGATTGGGTAATGGTTGTGATGTTTAAAATGTTCAATGAATGAAGTTTGTGAACTGTTTATTTCTGCATTATTTTATCTACATTCTATACAGGCCTATAAATACAGGCAAAAGGAGCCCCAACTAAGTATTGAGTGCTGTACATGCTCATACTTTTCATGTTCACACTTTTCAGTTGGCCAAGATTTCTAAAAATCCTTTTTTTTTTTTGGTCTTAAGTAATATTCACATTTTCTGAGATACTGAATTCAGGATTTTCCTTAGTTGTCAGTTATAATCATCAAAATTAAAAATAAATACATATTTGAAATATATCAGTCTGTGTGTAATGAATGAATATAATATACAAGTTTCACTTTTTGAATGGAATTAGTGAAATAAATCAACTCTTTGATGATATTCTAATTATATGATCAACACTGTTGAGGATTATGTGATGCATTTTGCACTGCAATTTAGTCTGGAAGCCTAAACAGTAGTTGTTCATCTTCAACATTGTTAACAGTGGGTTTTCTTTACTAATGCTCACTCATCGATTGAATAATTGCTTAATTATCCCATGAACTTTAACTGGGCTTCAGTGTATATATCTGGCTTGCATATTTTTGGGGGGTTACGCTCAAGACTTCCTATTTGCAGATTGATCTGACCCAATCAGCTCTGAAAATGTTGTTGTGGTTTTTGTAAGATTTTATTGTATATTTTTTATGTACTTATAAAGAACATCCCCATAAATGTCCAGTACAACTACCTACCTGTGTCACATTCAAGCTACTAAATTATAGTAAAAAAAAAACGGTCTTGAACCTTGCTGAACACTACTGAGCCCTCAAATAATGCAAATCTCATATAAACAACCATCCTTTCAAAAGTTATAGGCTATTTTAACCTATGAACTGTGGATTAATTTAATTGTAGTATAATGTGCTTCTGCTTTCTTCAGCGCTGATATCTTTATCTTGGCATGATACTCTTTGACCAAATTATTAGCATATCAAAAATGATTATTCAAAATGCAGTGAGTAGTCAACAGCAAGACAGTTCAAAGTGCAAAGTTTGTTTGTAACATGAACTTTATGGCATGTATGTCACTTTTATACATATAAAAAGTTGTTAGTGATATAATTTCTACAGATAACTAGCTTACTTGTACTTTTTAACAATAGGACAACATGATTCACAAAACAAAACAACTCATTAGTAATTCTGTATCAGTATTAACTCCAAATTCGAGGAAGAACAGTCAGGGAATAACAGTTCACTTGCGGGAATGCATGAATTTAATCTGTAGAATTTTGTGAACACAGACTGAATGCCACACACACAGGTAAAAGTCTCAGTAATAAGTCTGCACGATTCGACATACACACCTTTACAGAAAGGACACCAGCCCAAGCTGTTAAAACACAGAGTTGCTACAGTCCAATAGATTTCCACTGGAATCGGATAATGCGGAAGTAACATAGTTGTCAACTCTCGCGAGACAAATAAGCAACCGCAGCTTCAAAAACCAGCCCAGTATTTTTTAATTTTAATTTTTATAATTTTTTATCATCAATATTATTTATTATCCATTATTTATAACTGAGCCTTCAACATATTAAACTGAAACTACCATTTTCTTCTGAAAGCAGAAACGTAAGTTATTTTACAAAAATCAGCAAACTGCAACAAAGCAGGAACAAAATTCATCTCCAACCACCTGTGAGCAGAATAGGATGGGAGAGATGGAGAAAAATACGAGAGCTTCAAAGGGGAGCTGTAACATAGCCACACATTTATGGCCTAAAATATTGTCTATTCGAACCAAATGTATTATTATTAGTAGGCTAATAGGATTATTATATACTATAAGCGGTGTAATGTAACGAAATAAAAATACTTCGTTACAGTACTTAATTATTTTTAGGAGTATCGATCTGTACTTTAATACATTTTTTATATTTCAGGCAACTTTTACTTTTACTATACTACATTTCCTAATTAAAATGTATACTTTTACTCCGATACATTTCCCCCAAAGTATATTCGTTACTTACAACATAATATCCAGAAAAACACAGACTGCAGGAAAGCAGGTTTGACGAAATCAGGTCAGACTCATAAAAACACCTGTCTCTCGTGCACACAAGCACGCGCCGCGCACAACCGCGGATGATTTTATTTTCCAATCAAGTCGAGTCTGTGGTGTGGGATATACAGCATCGTCTGCGATAATATGGCAATGGTTATTGTAATGATGTGCACACACATTGATTTATTAATCTATTAAAACTCACAATTCCAGAGATTCTAAACTGTAGACGGCAAGAATACTTATGTATGTTTTTTATATTTGTATAATTTCATGTTGGTCTATAACTTCATCTATACCACACAAAGAGTATCGTTTTTCTGCACATGCATGAACACATTAAATAATAATTTTCAGTAAAGCAATAAATGACTTAGATTTTAGACACAATATTGCTTGTTTTTGCTCAGTTTTGCTAACGAAAATAGTTCCAAACAGATCACAGCTCTGTTTTGCGTCTCTGAGAAATGGATGGTGTTTACTTATTGACTGAATCGGTTGCACAAATGATTCAGTGATTCACTCATTAACGCATTCAAATGCTTTGTTTGCTTTGTTTGAATGAATCGGTTGAATCTTAATGCCCCACTCGTTAACATTCACTTGCTGTCACCTACTGGCAGTTTTAATTTCACAATTCGACAATTTCTTTTCATGTTTAAAATTATTTCAAATATCAGTTTTCAGTTTTCAATTTTTACATCTGTATCTGCAGTTTAAGTGTATCCATGTCCCCTATATAAAATTCATAAACTGTGTAAACACATGCTATTTCAGATGCAGATTCAAAAAATGTTTTTGCATGTTGGAATGAAAGACACTATTGGAAGAAGTGCTTCTTATTCTTACCCAAAAATATAAAATGGAAGAAATAGTTGAAACTGAACACAATCTTGCCACTCAAGCTGTGTATGAACACACATACATACATACATACATACATACAATATATATATATATATATATATATATATATATATATATATATATATATATATATATATATATACAGTCTTGTTCAAAATAATAGCAGTACAATGTGACTAACCAGAATAATCAAGGTTTTTAGTATATTTTTTATTGCTACGTGGCAAACAAGTTACCAGTAGGTTCAGTAGATTCTCAGAAAACAAATGAGACCCAGCATTCATGATATGCACGCTCTTAAGGCTGTGCAATTGGGCAATTAGTTGAATTAGTTGAAAGGTGTGTGTTCAAAAAAATAGCAGTGTGGCATTCAATCACTGAGGTCATCAATTTTGTGAAGAAACAGGTGTGAATCAGGTGGCCCCTATTTAAGGATGAAGCCAACACTTGTTGAACATGCATTTGAAAGCTGAGGAAAATGGGTCGTTCAAGACATTGTTCAGAAGAACAGCGTGCTTTGATTAAAAAGTTGATTAGAGAGGGGAAAACCTATAAAGAGGTGCAAAAAATGATAGGCTGTTCAGCTAAAATGATCTCCAATGCCTTAAAATGGAGAGCAAAACCAGAGAGACGTGGAAGAAAACGGAAGACAACCATCAAAATGGATAGAAGAATAACCAGAATGGCAAAGGCTCAGCCAATGATCACCTCCAGGATGATCAAAGACAGTCTGGAGTTACCTGTAAGTACTGTGACAGTTAGAAGACGTCTGTGTGAAGCTAATCTATTTTCAAGAATCCCCCGCAAAGTCCCTCTGTTTAAAAAAAGGCATGTGCAGAAGAGGTTACAATTTGCCAAAGAACACATCAACTGGCCTAAAGAGAAATGGAGGAACATTTTGTGGACTGATGAGAGTAAAATTGTTCTTTTTGGGTCCAAGGGCCACAGGCAGTTTGTGAGACGACCCCCAAACTCTGAATTCAAGCCACAGTACACAGTGAAGCATGGAGGTGCAAGCATCATGATATGGGCATGTTTCTCCTACTATGGTGTTGGGCCTATTTATCGCATACCAGGGATCATGGATCAGTTTGCATATGTTAAAATACTTGAAGAGGTCATGTTGCCCTATGCTGAAGAGGACATGCCCTTGAAATGGTTGTTTCAACAAGACAATGACCCAAAACACACTAGTAAACGGGCAAAGTCTTGGTTCCAAACCAACAAAATTAATGTTATGGAGTGGCCAGCCCAATCTCCAGACCTTAATCCAATTGAGAACTTGTGGGGTGATATCAAAAATGCTGTTTCTGAAGCAAAACCAAGAAATGTGAATGAATTGTGGAATGTTGTTAAAGAATCATGGAGTGGAATAACAGCTGAGAGGTGCCACAAGTTGGTTGACTCCATGCCACACAGATGTCAAGCAGTTTTTAAAAACTGTGGTCATACAACTAAATATTAGTTTAGTGATTCACAGGATTGCTAAATCCCAGAAAAAAAAAAAAAATGTTTGTACAAAATAGTTTTGAGTTTGTACAGTCAAAGGTAGACACTGCTATTTTTTTGAACACACCCCTTTCAACTAATTGCCCAATTGCACAGCCTTAAGAGCGTGCATATCATGAATGCTGGGTCTTGTTTGTTTTCTGACAATCTACTGAACCTACTGGTAACTTGTTTGCAACGTAGCAATAAAAAATATACTAAAAACCTTGATTATTCTGGTTAGTCACATTGTACTGCTATTATTTTGAACAATACTGTATATACACACTGCACAATATGCTGCACCATCCTGTGCTACCCATCTCACTCAGAGCAAAATTTAATTATTGCATGAATTTGAGAAGAGGTCATAAAAAAACCAGTGGATGTACGCTTTGGGTCTAGACTCAAGTTTAACACTGTCTTCATGCTGCTGATGTTTTGTAAACTTTTTTCCATCACTAAAGACCTCCATATTTACCTGCAGCTACCTGGGACAAGCAGTTCAGTGCAAAACAACAGGATACAACTCAACAACAGAGTGCTGCAGAGCTTTGTGTGCGGCGAATAATATTCCAGAACCTTCTGTAGGTTTAAAATGGAAACAGAAGTATCTGGATGACTTTATGGTGGAGAGGATTGTAGGTTCTAAATGCTGTCTCTTCCACACAGTTATCTAGCCTCTTGAATTTCTTGTGTTTCTGTTCTATATTGTAAGAGAGCATCAGAAAACAGTTCCTCAGATAGCACTAATTCTTTGAAAATGTATCAAATTATATTATTCATTGTTTGCTAATTAGTTGGTAATGTATGTAAAATGAAAATAAAAAATGAACACTAATACTAATAGTCACTGTCAAAGAGGACAAAATTGTAAAGAGATTACAAGAAAAAGGAGTGGAGAGAGGGGAGGAGAAAGGAGATATAAGGGGATAAGATGTATGGAGAAAACAAATAGAGTATATATTAAAAATAAATGAATATAAGAAGAGAAATGAAGATGTTAGTGTCACAGTCTTCTGTCTTTGTCTTTCTGTTAGCACATGGCTTGTGTTGTGTTTGTTTGGTGCCATGTGCTCTCTCCTGTCTATTTTCTAACCCCGCCCATCTTGTTACCTCATCGTTGTTTTAGTTGCTCCACCTGTGTTTCTCCCTTTCCTCTGGACTCCATTCCCCTAACTCCACTCACCTGTTCTCTTGTTACCTGTTAATGCCTTTGATGCCTGTCTACTCTGTGTTCAGTCTATGTCTTGTAACTTTAGTTTTTTTCCCCCTTCGGGGTGGTTTCAGTTGTGTTTTTGTTTATTTTTGGTCACGTATAAATAAAGTCTTCCCATCTGCCTGCACTTGAGTCTTCGCCTCTTGTGATCCGTGACAGTACAAACAAGCCATTTGAAGATTCAGCGGCGATGGGGATTTTCTTATACCCAGCTTCCGGACGACCAAGGATCCAGACCCCTACCACTGGGCCGCATCCCTGCCCACAAGACAATCGTCCCTTCGGGCTGTATGCCGAAGACCTCTTCGATGCAGTCCAAGGGCTAGGGCTTGAGGAGAGCACCCTCATCCATCTGTTTTTAGTAGGCCTGGACGAGCCTGTCAACTGGGTGGAACTAGATAATTGGTCCTATTGGGAGATGGTCGACCACATCATCGATTTTAAAGGAGGTGCTGCTGGAGGAACTGCTGGAGGGTGCCCCCCTCCCAGTATGGGCTGCTGTGCCGACCACTTCCAGTTTCTTGGGGTCATTCTCTGGGCACGTTGGGCTTAGACGCAGCATGCAGGATCCTCCACTGATGTCTGCGAGGGATGCAATGGCTGCTCACGATTCCCCCGAGGCGGCGGTGACCACTCCGAAAGCTCCAGAGTCGAGTCAGGTTCCAGTGGACTCTCCAGAGTCGAGTCAGGTTCCAGTGGACTCTCCAGAGTCGAGTCAGGTTCCAGTGGACTCTCCAGAGTCGAGTCAGGTTCCAGTGGACTCTCCAGAGTCGAGTCAGGTGTTCGTGGACCTTCCAGAGTCAGGGTTAGTCACCGTCGACCTTCCAGAGTCAGGGCTAGTTCCGGTTGACTTTCCAGAGTCGAGTCAGGTTCCGGTTGACTTTCCAGAGTCGAGTCAGGTTCCGGTTGACCCTCCAGAGTCGAGTCAGGTGCTCATGGACCT
The DNA here is from genome assembly GCF_003368295.1 of Carassius auratus. Classification (NCBI taxonomy): domain Eukaryota; kingdom Metazoa; phylum Chordata; class Actinopteri; order Cypriniformes; family Cyprinidae; genus Carassius; species Carassius auratus. Next base: position 18,433,367 of record NC_039260.1, on the reverse strand, counting down.
TCCAGAGTCAGGGCTAGTCACAGTTGATCTTTCAGAGTCAAATCAAGTCACCGGTGAGATTCAGGGACAGACTCAAGTCACCACTGATCTTCATGAACAAAGGCAAGTCACCACTGATCTTCATGAACAAAGGCAAATCACCACTGATCTTCATGAACAAAGGCAAGTCACCAATGATCTTCATGAGCAGAGTCAAGTCACCACCGATCTTCTGGAATCCAGTATAAACACCATGGGATTATCAGAGTTTCGTCACTTCTCTGTGGAACTACTCAAGTCTCTCCTCGCCTCTGCGGAACTTCCAGAGACCCATCATGCCTCAGCCGAACTCTATGAGCACCCGACAGATCCTGTTGTGGCCACGGAGGCTACTCTTAACTTGTTCAGATTCTTTGTTTCAGACTTGCCCAACCAGACTTGTCGTCCTGTTGGTCTGGCCGCACGGACGTGGTGGTCTTCTGATCTGCCCTGGGGGGCATCCGTTCTGACCACACGGTTGTGGTGGTCTTCTGCTCCGCCCTGGGGGGCTCTCGTCCTGACCACACGGTTATGGTGGTCTTCTGCTCCGCCCTCGTGGGCGTCACATGATGTCCTTCTTGGACTTTTGTTTATTTTTTGTTCTGCGGTCTGTGTCTTTCTTTCTGTTTCCTCCTATGGACCTGGCCCTCCGTCCCTTCCCCTGATCCTCCGCCGGTCCACCTCCCTCCTGGGTTTCTTGTCTGTGTCTCTTGTCTCTGTTTCCCCATTTTACCTGGTTGTCTTGTCTCTGTTTTACCATTTTATCTGGCCCTCCATCCCTCCCCCTGATCCACCTCCGTTCCGCCTCCCGTGATTTATTATTTTGGAGTGTCTGGAATCCACTCCTTAAGGGAGGGGTTCTGTCACAGTCTTCTGTCTTTGTCTTTCTGTGAGCACATGGCTTGTGTTGTGTTTGTTTGGTGCCATGTGCTCTCTCCTGTCTATTTTCTAACCCCGCCCATCTTGTTACCTCATTCCTTGATTTAATTTGTCCCAGCTGCTTACCTGATTGCCTCTTCTTTATAAGCTTCCTGTGTCTTCTGTTCTGGGCTTGTTTGTCTCACATAGGTACCGGTTAATGCCTTTTGATGCCTGTCTACTCTGTGTTCAGTCTATGTCTTGTAACTTTTTTTTTTTTTTTTCCCTTCTGGGTGGTTTCAGTTGTGTTTTTGTTTATTTTTGGTCACATATAAATAAAGTCTTCCCATCTGCCTGCACTTGAGTCTTCGCCTCTTGTGATCCGTGACAGTTAGATTACACAAATCCAGAATTACGTGCAATGTCCACTCATGCACACATCAATCCACAGATGCAAATAGAAAATATACTCGCACACATACGCATGCACACACAAGAAATTGAAAACTGAAAGTTACAAATTGAAAGTTTATTCATAACTATTTAAAAACTTTAAATTTGCTCAAACTTCCAATAATGAATTCCATGACTATTCAGTGACAAAACTGTACATATACCAAGCAAATATGTGTATAGACTTTTTGAGTTGGCCGAGGAGCTTAATTTTATTTGGCCCATCTATGTTCAGGACCCCCTGTGCCCCCCACACATTTCTCCACATCACTTATCACGTTTCTGTCTCCCTCTGGTGGTATGATGCTTTCCTAGTGGTCTTGTCCATGTTGGTCATGTTAGAGCATATTCCAACTTTTAATTTTTTTGGTCGGACTTACCTTTAAGAGTCATTTTGTATTGCCTTTGCCCTGCATCTCATCTACAGTGTTGAAGTTGACAAAGGACATCTTCAGGGTGAGTTCAGCCCTGCTTTTACATCGTGCACGTGAGGCTTATTTTTATTGCGTCATTAGTTATTTTGTGTGAACCACATTGTACTATGACTGTGTGAATGCATTGGGTGAAGACTATTTTTGCTATCTATGTGCCTTTCCTTTAACAGTCTTCACCAGAGTCTGCTTGGGGAGAAATCCTTGTTTTATAGGTCTTAAACAAATAAGGGAGACTGGGCTTAGTAGTCACAAGGACTATATTGCCATTTTATCTGTCATATCATCTGTCAGTTTAGACAGCATTTTACAGCATGTTTCATGTTACTCTGCAATTATCTGAGTAACATGAAAAACAATGCTTTTTTATATACATATAAACTGATAGATCACTGCAACATTACTAAACTAACACAAGTGAGGTTTCATTGTATCTCCTACATACGAAGACTGTGGGAGGGATGTTTGAAACGGTTGCACATTAAATAACATTAATTGTTGTTTTTCAAAAATGTAAAAGGAGATCAAATTAAATTCCTTCAGTTTGGTTCACTGTAATCAGTTGTACAAAAATTGCTCTTAATGATCTCATAAACAACTATACACTGGGTGTCAACATTTTGGAATAATAAAGATTTTTGAAGTAAGTCTCTTATGCTTATTAATTTATTTAATCAAAGTGCAGTAAATACAGTAATATTTAAAATATGATTACAATTTAAAATAACAGTTTTGCAACTGAATATATAAAAACAATGCAATTCATTCCAGTGATGGCAAAGCTTTATTTTCAGTTTTCTAATTTAAATTTTCAATGTAATTTTTTTTTTTTTTTTTGTGGGAACCATGGTTTCAAAGATTAGAATAAAACTATTTTTATGAAGTAAAACATATTTTAACACACACCTGTGAAAAAGTTTTGTTTTTTTATTATATATTTTTTTGCATATTTGTCACACTTGAATGATTCAGATCAAACAAAGTTTAATATTACACCGATAACCAGAGTATAATAAATCTTGGGAACATAATAATATGCCGTGGCCAGGAGATATTAATTTGTGGGAGAGGTAACGACATCCTTATGACACGACATCCTTACGACATCACGACTTCTTAAGTTGAGGGAACGACATGTTTTTCTCATGGCCACGAGTTTAATGCGTAAACAAACCATAGCAACCCTGGATTATCAGAGATGGATTCATTAATATTTTATTTTGAATTAAGAAATATTATTATATTATATTATATTATATTATATTATATTATATTATATTATATTATATTATATTATATTATATTATATTATAAGCAAAATTCATCATTAAATTATTATATTAACCATAGGCCTTGGCTATGCTATATTACCTGCGATAGTCATCATTCACATTTATCATGAGTTTATCATGAATAAACGTTACATAAAGTGCATAATATAAAATAGGCCTACAAGAAAACATTTTTATTCATTCTACAGTCTTCTAAGTAAATTGACTGATCTTCTTTTCCTCGTAATATTTGTATTTTTATTTTATATATAAATTTAACATATATTTCATTTTATTTTGGCTAATTAATAGACCATAATTATGAATAATATAGTGTTTTTTCTACAGTCTTCTAAGTAAATTGACTGATCTTCTTTTCCTCGTAATATTTGGATTTTTATTTTATATATAAATTTAACATATATTTCATTTTATTTTGGCTAATTAATAGACCATAATTATGAATAATATAGTGTTTTTTTGAGAAATGAATCATTCACGTATTATCATTTGTAAATGACAACACAACATGCTGATTTATCATCACACAAGGGCATACAATAAGTACAATCATAAAGTCAAAACTTTACTGGCATAATTGTCAGATAAATGATAATGAGCCTGTTGTGTTTTCATTTAGTCAAGTCAAGTCTGCTTTATTGTTAATTCCACATGTACAGCACATACATACAGACAATTGAAATTGTGTTACTCTCAGTCCCTTGATGCGTACAGATAACACTAACAGTAGAGCATAAAACGGATAGATACAGATTAAATATAAAAATACAACTATACAAATAAGGGCATGTTAAAAAATATATATAAAAATAAATAAAACTACAGTTAAATAAGTCAAGTCAACTCACCTTTATTTATATAGCGCTTTAAACAAAATACATTGCGTCAAAGCAACTGAACAGCATTCATTAGGAAAACAGTGTGTCAATAATGCAAAATGACAGTTAAAGGTAGTTCATCATTGAATTCAGTGATGTCATCTCTGTTCAGTTTAAATAGTGTCTGTGCATTTATTTGCAAATCAAGTCAATGATATCACTGTAGATGAAGTGACCCCAACTAAGCAAGCCAGAGGCGACAGCGGCAAGGAACTGAAACTCCATCGGTGACAGAATGTGGAAAAAAACTTTGGGAGAAACCAGGCTCAGTTGGGGGGCAAGTTCTCCTCTGACCAGACAAAACCAGTAGTTCAATTCCAGGCTGCAGCAAAGTCAGATTGTGCAGAAGAATCATCGTATAAATAAAGCAGCACAAGGCACATGACGGATAGAGTGTAAACCAGTGAAGTAAACAAACAGTGCTGATAAAATAATTGTAGAGAAAAAGAGCTTATTCAGACTGATTTAAAGTGACAAAAAGCTCAGAGAGCAGTTCTTTATTTAAACTGACGGAAGAGGTAGTAGAATGAGGTAGTGAGCAGACCAATGATGCACAAAATGTCTGGTGCAGGTCAGAGCTTGTTAGTGGAAGTGGGGGAGTGGAAGGACCTGGGGATGTGGAAGCTGGGGGTGGATGTATAAAGCAACAAGCAGTATGCCAGAATATTCCCTTGGTAGATTCCCTAACGGCTGGCACTTAATAATCATAAACTCCACCAGGGGTGAGCAGTGTTTGCAGACCGCAATAGCATCACGGCACCATGCATCATTGATGTTCAATTCAATTCAATTCAAGTTTATTTGTATAGCGCTTTTTACAAAACAAATCGTTACAAAGCAACTTTACAGAAAATTATGTTTCTACAATATTTAGTAGTAGCTAGTAGTTTGTGCACATTTGACAGGATTTTACAAAAAAAAAAAAAAAATAATAATAATACAAGACGTAGTCAGCTAGACGATGAACTATCAATATTATTAATTAAGTTATTATATGATTCAGTCACACATTTAGCAATAATTGTTAGTTCTGTTTGTTGATTCAGGGTTAGCATCATCTGAGGTCCTCTGAGGGTCAGCATCATCTCTTCTCAGGTGTTCTGGATCCAGACTGGAGCTTGTGTAAATCCTAGTTACCACGGGATGTAAATCCCGTGGCGAAACATAGAAACAAAATACAGACATCATTAGCATAGCTGCTGATCCATCAAAGTAAGATTAGTTTAACCCAAGCTAATGAATAAAAATGCACCTTTGATCAGATGCAACTACACTCACAATTAAAAAGATACATTATTCGAATGCTTGGCGAAAGAGATGTGTTTTTAATCTAGATTTAAACAGAGAGAGTGTGTCTGAACCCCGAACATTATCAGGAAGGCTATTCCAGAGTTTGGGAGCCAAATGTGAGAAAGCTCTACCTCCTTTAGTGGACTTTGCTATCCTAGGAACGACCAAAAGTCCAGCGTTTTGTGACCTTAGGGTGCGTGATGGGTTGTAACGTGGTAGAAGGCTAGTTAGGTATGCAGGAGCTAAACCATTTAGGGCCTTATAGGTAAGTAATGATAATTTGTAACTGATACGGAACTTAATAGGTAGCCAGTGCAGAGACTGTAAAAGTGGGGTAATATGATCATATTTTCTTGACCTGGTAAGGACTCTAGCTGCTGCATTTTGGACTACCTGTAGCTTGTTTATTGAAGAAGCAGGACAACCACCTAGAAGTGCATTACAATAGTCCAGTCTAGAGGTCATGAATGCATGAACTAGCTTTTCTGCATCAGAAACAGATAACATGTTTCGTAGCTTGGCAATGTTTCTAAGATGGAAGAATGCAGTTTTTGTATTTACACTTTGTGTAAACACAAAGCGCTGTCCTGAACACTGTTGCTGAGCCATGTTTCCATGGACACAAAAACAACAGTCTCTAACAGTTCTCTGAGTTGAGCATAGTAGTCGGATGTAATCTAGTTTATTGTCCAAAGAGCGTACGTTAGCCAGTATGATGGTGGGGATAGCTGGCTTTTGTGGGTTAGCCATTAGCCTAGCCCAGATACCTCTGTGCTTACCATAGGCGGAGCGTGTGTAAGGCTGGGGAAGGCTTAGCCTTACCTCTTGTGAATTCCCTTATCATAAAACAACAAAGCGCAGATGTATGTACAAAGTAAGAGATTAATTTCACAATTTATACAGCTTCAGTGATTATAACGATGTAGTTTTGTTTTTTTGAGTGCTTAAACTCGCAATATATTAATGTCAGTGATAATGTCACTGTCACAGTGTCTGGGTTGTGTTCCCTGGGTTTCCACTAGATGTCCTCCTTTCCCACGGTGTCTGTCACTTTTTGAACCTTCTGTTCCCTTATTTGGTCACCTTCCTCCTTGTTTGGGTTAATTGATTATTCCCCACCTGTCTCTAGTTCCCTCTTAACCTTCTGTGTATTTATACCCGGTCTGTCTTAGTATGTGTCACGGAGTCCTTGTTGAATGTTTAATTCGTGTCCGTCAGCTCTTGTTCTTGCTTTGTGTTCGTGTCTTGTTTATCCTTGGATGGATGTTTTGGTCTCGACCCCTGCCTGGACTGTTTACTCTATTTGGATTACCCTTTAATAAAAGACTTACCTGCATTTGGATCTCTCCCTGTGTCTCCTTGCATCACCAGTCGTGACAGTCACTCTCTGTATAATTTATTTGCTGTTTCAATAATCATGGAAAAGAAACATTCGGCTATATATTTATACATTTCTGATGTTATTATTAAATTGTACAATATTTTACAATATTTTACAATATTTTACAATTTTGTACAATTGTACAAAAAATTCAGTCCCATTAAAAAAAATACAAAATTAACCTACATGACACCCATGTCTGGTTCTTGCCTAAAAAGACACGTTTATGATCTTTAATAAATTTGGCTGCATAAACCAAGTCAACGATTAATTTCTCAAACCTTAAACTGCATGCCAGCGAAAATTCCAGCCACTTTAGGATTATTATTTACAAAAGCATTATTTACAAAAGCATTCAGAATGTTAAGTAAAGAGATTTAAATTAAGGAAAAAATGTATTTATATAAAAACGAATATAATTTATCATAAACTTAAATAAAATGCTGACTATCGCATGAAATACTATAGTTAAATTAATCCAAGGCCTATGGTTAATTAAATAATATATAATAAATAATATAATAATTTCTTAATTCAAAATGAAATATTAATGAATCCATCTCTGATAATCCCGGGTTGCTATGGTTTGTTTACGCATTAAATTCATGGCAATAAAAAAACATGTCGTTCCCTCAACATAAGAACTCGTATGGATGTCAATACCTCAACAAAATTATCTTGTGGCCATGACAAAACTAACAGAACCAACCATGTCACCTTAGGGGCACAATACGAATAAATACAAAATTTAGTTTTGAAATAATGTTTTCATTTATTAAGAGAAAAAAGCCATTCAAACCTGCCCAGCCCTACATGAAAAAGTAATTGCCCACTAAATCTAATAACTGGCTGTGCCACCTTTTGAAAAACCCAATTGCGCTTGAGCTTGAGGTCACAAACTGACAGTCAGACATTCTCCTTCAGGATTTTCTGATAGAGTGCAGAAGTCATGGTTCCATCAATTATGGCAAGTCATCCAGGTCCTGAAGCTGCAAAGCAGCCCCAGACCATCACACTACCACAATGTTTGACTGTTGGTATGATGTTTCTTTTATGAAATGCACTGTTGGTTTTATGCCAGATGTAACGGGACATGCACCTTTCAAAAAGTTCAACTTTTGTCACATCAGAATATTTGCCCAAGTGAGATAAGTCTTTGTGTTCTTTTTGGTCAGCAACTGCTTTTGCCTTGGAACTCTCCCATGGATGGCGTTTTTCCCTAGTCTTTTTCTTATTGTTGAAGCATGAACGCTGACCTTAACTGAGGCAAGTGAGGCCTGCAGTTCTTTAGTTTTGTTCTGGGTCCCAAATCCTTAGAAATGTCTTTATAACCCTTTCCAGACACGTCAACTATTTTGTTTCTCATCTGTTCTTGAACTTCTTTAGATCGCGGCATGATGTCTTGCTCTTTAAGCATGCTTCACTTTGTCAGTCAGGTTCTTTTTTTAGTGATTTCTTGATTCAACAGGTTTGGCAGTAATCAGGCTTATGTGTGGCTAGTGGCTAACTTTCTAAAGTATTGTGGTTAATCCCAGTTCTTTCATGATTTAATAAGAGGGGGCAATAAAATTTTCACATAGGGCCAGGTTGGTTTGGACAGCATTTTTCCCCTTAATAAATTAAGTCATTTAAAAACTGAATTTTGTATTTACTTATGAATGTTGTATTAGCTTATCTACTGACAATTTAGATTTTTTTTTTTTTTTGCTTAAAGTATACATTTTTTTAAAATTGTCTTTTTGAATAATATCAACTGTTTTTGACATGAAAAAAATTTAAATGTTTCTTAAGCAGCAAATCAGCATATTAAAATTATTTCTGAAGGTTTGAGGGACCCTGAAGACTTGAGAAATGATGCTGGAAATTCCGCTTTGCCAGCACAGCGATAAATTTAAATAAAATATAATATATAATTATTATAAATATTCAAGCAGTTATTTTACCATGTAAAATTCTTAGATTTTTTTTTTATTTGCAACCATGCATAAATTTGTGGTAATATATGTATTCTGAAATTTCTTTTTAGAATGTACTGATAAATCAAATCATCTAAGATTGTGGGTTTGTAACAACTGGAATCAATGTGACCTTTGTGTGTCACTTTGAGGATCGATCAGTAGCAGCCAAGTGGCCAAACGAAAAAAAAAAAAAAAATTCTCTTCTGTGACCTGCAGATGGAAGTATAGACCCATTAATGAAAAACCAAACCCTTAATCACATCTTTGTCCTCAAGTCTCCAATCCTCATCCCCACCCTCCATCATATTTTGCATGTAAAGTTTCATCACCTTAATTTTGGCTTAATTTTTTTGTTATCTTTTATCTATCGTTCTTCATAATAGAGAACTTTCCATTTTTATACTGAATGTTATGATACACTATTGTGCTTAATGTAAAAAGGAAAGCAAAGTCAATCAATAGAAAAACTCAATTACTGTAATCTGATTTATAAGCATATACATTGTTTATTATTGATACTACATACCAGAATATCCCGAAGGCTTTAGCAGTCAGCCCTTTTGAGCTTTGTGTGTATGTGAGAGATTGAAGTGTGCAGTGGAGCTGGAAAAGCCCAGTGTGGTTTATGAGAGTGAGGGGCCTTCAGAGGAAATCCTGGAACAGACCGTTTCAAATTTCATCCTTCAACACCACACTCTCCTCCTCCAAATGCTTGTGTGTTTTCAGTGTTTTATTGTGGACCACAAAGAGTTAATCCCAATTCACAGATGCATGTCACAAATTCCTATGTAAACAAAAAATTTAATAAAATAAAAAATTTGAAGAAAAGACAAAGTGCGGTTTTTATTTTGTTTGGTTTGAGGATAGAGTGACAGCATATGTATGTGTGTGTGACAAAGATGATGTTCACGTGTTTGTGTGTGTTTGCATGAGAACACGGGCTTAATGAGTGTTCCATCTGAGCACACACAGAGAGAGGGGCAGTAATTACCTCGACACGGGGGGTCACCATCCTTTCACACCTACACACACTCTTTTCAGCCTTTTCTCTATTATTCTGTGAGAAGGCAAGAAGTGGGACCATGGGAGCCCTATAAAAAAAAAAAAAAAAAAAAAAACTGCTCTGTACCCGGAAGAGAAAACATTGCTGCCCCATCTCTGAGTGACTTTCTCCTTCAATCATCCTCAAAACACTCTGCATAGGCTTTTGTAATTCTGTATTTAAATTTGGTATTCAGTGGGAGTTTATTTTCAAATTAGATTTTTATAGACAGAGACCATTATTCATTTAATTCTACATTTATTTATTTAATATGCTTGCTGATTTTATTATTTTAACTACCAAAAAGAGTGAAGTACTCTAAGATAAAATTACCACATATTACCATGCTTTCATTCTCCGGGATTCTGCAGAGTTTTAGACCCAAAGCGGAACAGAAAATGAGGGGGAAATATATAAAGTGCGTGGCAATGGTTTCCCTTTGAAACACCAATCATGTGGAGATCCTGGCTGTGTCCCATGACTGAAAAATGCTGTCTAAATAAGGTAGGAAGGCAACAAGGCATGTCCAAATCCAATGATTGTGTCACAGCATGTCCACTGAGATACCTTCATCTTATCAATTTTTAAAGGCAGCATAGATGTGTCCTCCTCTGCCTATGATATCCCACTATCCTGTGCATTCAATTCTGTGAGCTGAGCTAAAAAAATTGTTTGCAGTTGTTAGTCAGTGTTTTTTTTAAACATCTTTCTTCCACTTTTCATGTAATTTTTTATGAAATGTGTATTGTAGTAATTTAATATTTGTTTAGTTAATACTAACAGTCACTCTATTTTGTTGCAGATCATTAGATCGTTACGCAATTTCAGAATCTCAAAGTCATGTTTAGGAAGCACCTTTGAATACAAAAGCAGCCTTGCCTGACAGGGCAGCGAGAGAAAAAGTCAGCTGCATAAGCTTTCAGAAACAGCCGCAGTGTAATGTTATTTAGGTTAAAGGGCAACAGATTTTCAAAGTTCACACGATTCTGCCAGCTCAAATCAGGGTTTATAGTCAAAAGCCCCTTTCACACTGCACGTCGGACCCGCAATATTCCCGGAACATTGCCGGGGCACCTTCTGTGTGAAAGCATCCACGTCCTGGGATTGATTACCGAATTGAACCCGGGTCGGGGACCTAGTAACATTGCGGGGTTCGACTCGGGACGAGCGCAGTGTGAACAAAAGCCAGATCTAATTCCGTGACTCTTTTACCGGCTGTTTTGAAGGAAGATCAACGTTCGCGACGAAAACATATGTGCAAACTGTAATGAAGCAGAGATCAGTTAGTTCCTCACTTTCCGCGCTGACGCAGAGATCGTTTGCTTGCTTCAGTGAAAGTATAACGTTAAGCCTACCGTTTTCGACTCGTACATTACACATCACGCGCTGATGTCACGTGTCGTTACGGGATCTTCAAGGGTTGTGTGTGAAAGCACGCACATATACCGGGTCATCACTGGCAGTGTGAAAGTGCAAAATCTAGCGACCCGGGAACAATTGGAGGAACACTTTACCTGTGTATTTGCCGGAATGTCAGTGTGAAAGGGGCTAAAGTTAGTTTTGGCTAGTCTCATGGGCCTATCACACTGAGTGTGAATCAAAACAATAGATCCCTATGGTACTATTCACACTCCGCATGATTAGTTTATTTTCCTCTTCGCCCTGCAATGAAACGAGCCCTCCTATTAGGTTCAAGCTTTAGATCACATTTCCAGAGGTGCTGCTGTTGCACAAAAGGCAGACTGATGGGTCTATAGCATAGAGATCTCTTAAAAAAAAAAAAAAGAAATTTATTATATATAATCATCAAGAAAAATGCAATGTTTTATTCTTTAAGCATGCTATATTGTTTATTTTCCTAACGAGGCAAACTCAGTGGTCAAAGATAATAGGTGGTCAGCTTTTTTTCTCAGAGGTCAAAGACAATAGGATCAGCTGAATATTGTGCCACCTAGTGTGCAGGTGTAAAACACATTCTCAGTCAGCAATTCATCTGCGATTCGCTTCATTGTATTGCACTGTGCTCTGTGTGAAAAGGCCTTCACAGAGCCAGAACTTTATTATTATTATTTTACTGCATAGAGTAAGCAACTCCTTCAAATAAGAATGTAATGGGAAAGCTTTGTATAGTCAACAAGGCAGTATGTTTTCTAATACTAATACTAAATACTAAAACATGTATATGTTTGAAAATCTTTGGATTCTTTGGATTTTGCACTCAAGTGGTTTGTGGGAATCATGTGCTTACAATGGGTCTTCCATATGAAAAGTCTTCTCATGTTTTTGCATAATGATGTACTTAATAGCAAATGGCCAGACATATCTAGTTTTTCTATTGTGCTATTTTGTTCTGAAACCTTCTTCCAAGGACAATGGGTTGTTGGCAATATTAGACATTATCCATGTTAGTCCAAAATATGCAGTGTTGGGGGCTCTCCAGGACAGGTTTAAGAAGAACTGCTTTGTTACACATTTATTGTAATCTCACAAATTATTTTGGATGGATAGTTTGCACACTGGCTTACTAGAAACATCCAAGCAGGTGTGATGGAGCAGTTTGGAGCAGAGTTCTGCAGAAAGGAGTTCCTCCAGGAATAGCATTGGAACTCCAAGCTTTAGGTCTACTTCCAATTTCTAAATGCTAACAATTTCATAAATTTTATGTTAAAACATTTGAAGTTTTGGCAAATTGATAAATTTTTCCTCAAAAGCATTCATTTTTGTAGCCTCAAGAACCTTGTTTGGACAGAATGACAGCAAACCAAAACCTGTGCACGGTCTAAGGTTTGGTTAGTTTTTCTGGCTGTTGTTGTGTTTCACACAGTGTTGACTATTTTTTGATACTGTGAAGATGTGTACATTAAATGAAACATATTTATTAAATCCACCACACAGGTTAAATCCACACTTGGAAAGGAAGGAAGACAAAGGAGGAACGCACACACTGGAATTAAATACATGACTTAACAAGGCAATTGGGAGGAACACTGGTGAATAGAATGACTAATTAAGAGACAAGGACAGGAACAGGAATGTCCAAATAAGGGCACATGAGGGAGAAACACAAAGACAGTCCATTCCGAACAATTCACTTCCCTCCTGGAAGGTGCGTTCTTGTACTGTAGAGCCAACAGAGGAAGGGACGGGTGGGAACTTGGAGGACGCTCAGGAGGAGGAAGGACACCTGGGAGGGGGCCGGCAGACAGAGTCAAGGGAGGTGACAATTGAGGGAGGAGCCAAGGAGGAAACAGGAGGAGCCAGGGCAGTTCAGACAGAGGGAGGAACCAGGGAGATGACAAGAGGGACTTGGAGCATGTGGCGCCAGGTGGAACCCAGGCCACAGCCATAATGGCAACCAACGGTGGAGCTGATGGAGGGAGGAGCCATGGAGGAGGAAGGGCTGACGACTCCAGGGGGCTGATCAACGGCGGTGGAGCAGGTGGCGGAGGAGCCCAAAATGAAGACGGAGAGCCGATGAGCCAGGGCAATGTGGAGGATCAAGAGGGCCGAGGCAGAGCAGATGGCTCTGGTGTTCGAGGCGGGTATCCAGAAGGCTGTGGTGAAGCCAGAGTGACAGAGGATCGAGTAGGAGCTGAAGGGATGTAGGAGTCTGACAGAGCCAGAGCGATGAGGTGCAGCTGTAGGAGTGGAGTCCACAGGCGATGGATGGTCGATGACAGTCCAAGGCAGTTCCGGAGGGATGAGGGAACCCTGTGGAGCCAGTGGACTGATGGGCCATGGCAGAGAGGAGGGATCTAGGAGCCATGGTCGAGCTGCTGGGTCGACGGGCCGGGGGGTCTGGGTCTCAGGGACTGGAGGTGGAGACTAAGGATTCTGCAGCCACTGTGACAATGGAGGATGGTAGACCCGCTCAGTTCGCACTCTATTGATGGTGGGCTGAGGGCGAGCAGAGGGGCTGCCAGACGACAGCGTTGGATAAGAAAGAGGGATGGTGGGTGGGGGTGCATTTGTGAGCCTCCGGGCTTAACTTGGGACCAAGAGGATGTAGGAACAGGAGCCTTCTCTGGGCTAGACATGGAAACAGATAATTTCTCTGAGCTAAACTCAGGAACGGAAGCCCTCTCTGGGCTGTACGTGGAAACCAGTGCCCTCTCTCCCTCAGAGTGGCACAGTCCCAGCTCCATACTTAGCTTGCCCTCGGCCACGGTCCGTGCTCTCACTGCCAGCGGCTTTTTTCCCCTCACGGCAGGCTTTGTAGCTGGCTCTCACACTTGGTCTGATGATCCGAGAGGCAATGGCTCCTTGGCGATGGCTCCTTGGTCATCGGTTGTCTCAGGCTTGCGCTCTGCACAGTGGGGAGATGGTGGTCTGGGCTCTGGGTCTGGCTGTGGTCTGGATCGGGGATAGACACTCTCCAGACTCCGGATAATGGCTTCCCTCCAGCTTTGTCAGGAGGTGTCTGGGAGGTCAACAGGACGATGGTAATTTGCCCTGATCCAGAACAGTGAGTTCAGCACAGTGTCGTTGAACGCTGTTAAAACGGCAAGCTGGCTGAACTTAGGTGCATATTCCAAGAAAGGTATTTGCGGGCAAGGGAGGTGAACTTTGTGGCGAGGGAATCCATGGGGAAGGAAACACTCTGAATGAAAAAAAGAAAACAAACACAGAATTAACTGTTTTGGTCGGGTCTTTAGTCACGGTACGCTGCCAGAAGGAACGAAGGAGCCGTGGAAAAACAAAACCGTCAATTATTAAATTCAACACACAGGGTAAATACATACTTGGAAGGGAAGAAAGACACACATGCACAACTGGTAGACCCGACAAAGGAGGAACACACAGACTGTAACTAAACACATGACTTAACGAGGCATTTGGGAGGAACACAGGTGAACAGAATGAATAATTAAGAGACAACGAGAACAGGGACGAACAAATAAGGGCATATGAAGGAGAAACTATAATATAATATAATATAATGCTAAGAAAATATATCGTCCAGGCAATTTGCCATTCTATTTTTATTGTACTTTGATTTATGGCCCACTAATTTTAATCTTAAATACTTTAAATCTCACATAAAGAGAGTGAGGCAGGTTGGGTTTTGGCTGAAGTCTATTGGCATGATCTCATACTAACTGATTAATTGGAAGTTATTTCTGTTTATATTGTTCATCTTCAAAGCCTCCTGAGGGTCCATTACACACACAAACTTTCAACAACCCTTAACCGCAGCAAGGGGGACTGAAACTCTCAATGTGCCTGTGTTTGGAAAGGAGACACTCAGTGTTTTTGTATTTCTGAGTGTGAGTGTTTGCCGGTAGGAGGGTCTTTTGTCTCTCTGATTGTATTTAGCAAACACACAGCAGGTCTATCAGCATATGAACGGCCCAACAGCAGAGGTTACGCGTAACAGAAAGGAAGAGAACCACAAAACCACAGAGTGCACACACTACACACATCCACATGAATGTGTGCACATCTATGGACACGAATGCAGGCACTCATACACTTACAGTGTTTACCCTGGACATCAGCCCAACATACCAGTGCTGTTATTGAATGCATACACTGAATCCTTACATTCATGAACTGCACCCGATGCACTTCTCTATTGTGTGTATGTTTTTGGAAGACGAATGTTAAACACACACACTGAGCATGCCACTCACTCATTTAATTTGCAGCATTTCTTTATGGAGCTGTCAGAATGATCAGAAGCTGAAGAGCAATTATGAGAAGTTGGTAAAACTGTTATGTTTAGCAGCACTTTCACCACCTTATTATACCTCAAAATATAACACTTTACACACACAAAAAGCACACATTTTTATGCATTTCTTATTTATATTTTTAAAGCTAATGTAACAAATGGTAATACTGGATTTTTGAAAAAGTTTGAAACAGTTTCTGTTATGTTGGTATTTTACATGATGCATTTTATATTAATCTATACTAGTTGATAGTTAAATAGTGATGGTAGAAACTCTGTTTTGAAACATGGAATCACTGCATTTCTAACATTCGGGGCCACTCTCCATTACTGAAGCAATTTCAGCCAGTGAGTTATTTTTTAGACCTTGCAATCATCAACAAAACCTCACTATACCGCATAAGACTCCACCATACTTCAGTAATTACCAAATGGCTCATATCATTGTATGTCCATTTTCTCTCAGAATGGAAAATGGCCTGACCAGCATGTGAGTTTGTGCTGTGCAGGATAGCAGACCTCCTGCTGGAGCTTTGACCTTCCTCTGCTGACTCTGTAACGAGAATAACAGGTCAGGCAGTAGGTTATTGAGGTCATTGCCATTGTGTGTTTTGCTTGTACTTCGATTCTCATAACAATAAGACTTGTGACCTTTGTGTTGCTTTTCTGTTGTCCTTGGCAACCCCTGACCTTACCAAAGATCTGCTTCTAGTCATTGATCTATAGCCTGTATTCTGTCAGGTCCTGTAGTGGAGAGGCTGAATGCACTCTCTTTTGCAGTTATGAATATGAAACTCTTGTATTCATGAATTTTGAAGTGCAAGCAGTAAAATCATTTCAGTGTGCTTCCGAAATACTTCTAAAAAGTGCTTCTGACGTGCACAAAAGTGTGAGTCAGGCCCTCACACTGTCTGCCAGTAAAGTCTACGTGTAAACTCTCTCACCCTGAGGCTGAAATATTTTCTTTGCATCTGTTGCTAGTTAGAATTTTACCTTTGTTACACACATTCTCCACATGGCTGTCTCTTGTTTATGATAATGAACCACTTTTATGGCTAAATAGGTTTTTATCAACAGCATATGTGGCATGGTGTCTGTTATCACAGACAATAATTGTAAATTGTCCTGCAGTTTCTATATACAAATAATTGTGTTAATTAATTGTGTTATGAGTAATCCACTTCCAAAAATCAAATGGAGCAAGCTATGTATGTTATAAAGAACTTTTTGTTGTTGTTGTTGTTATTAAAAATGACAGAATTTCTATTAAAAAATCTATTTTCAAACGGTGTTATTGCCTAATCCTATTTCACTATGGCTTCAAAACTGATTTAAATTTTGAGTTAGTCAGAAATTTCAGGCTTAAATTATTTCATCTATAAACATCAAGAAAGTCAGTTTATCACGTGTAAAAGAACGCTTAAAGTCTGTTGCTCCAGTACTTGGTGTCGTTGCACAGAATTGGAATTAGTCAGCCAGCTAACATTTAACATGGACATGCCATGCCGTTTGGTTCTCACACTGACCTCTGCAGATTTAACCACTGTCAAAACAAAGTAACCTTGAACAGCGAGTATTTAGGAAAGCGACAAAGCCTGTGCCAAAAGCTTGTATGACATTTTGTTCTCATTTTGTTGTTGTTGTTGAAAGATCTACTTTCTGTCAGTGACCCTTAGTGCAATATGACAGATCTGCTCTGGTGATCAGCGTAAACATGTTAATTCTTCAAACTATTGATCTAACGCAAAACAATATCAAAACAAAAATGACATAAAATAGCTATTTTGCAACACTGCAAACACTGCAACACAGTGACAGCGCCACTTCAAAGCCGACATGTATGCCGATGGTTCAACGCACCAAATGGTTTACCCAATTCATTCAAAACGTGGATTAAGAAATGAAATGCTGCTGTGGGTTGCTCTGAAATGAATAGTTCTGCTTTTTCTTTATCTTTTGGTTGGCAAAATTGAGCAAAACAGACAACATTGTGTCTAAAATAACACAATATTAACTTCTTAATGAACTTTTGTGTAAGACGAGTATCACATTTGCACTAGTGTAATATAGCCTACGTCTCGTGTGATATTTCTTAACTATGTGATGTAAATTTGAGACTAAATCTCAAACGGGCGTTTTGCCCTATATCTTGAATTTTAGGGACATTTTCTAGGCTTCATCATGCAGTAAGTTGTTGCCTTGCAATGAAAATATAATGAAAAAACAGGGAAATAAAGGGAAATACTTAAATACATACATACATGCAATTAGATATGTTTCCCCAATTAGTTCACTTCTAAGAAATAGTAATAGTAATAACCTATTTTAATGAAATAGTGCCAATACAGTTTCATGGAAATACTTATTTTATATTTTAAAATATTTATGGCTGGTAAATAGCCAAGGGTGGTGTGCCAAAAAGTTTGATTTGTGTCCTGATAACATGTATTAATATGAACAGCTTACTAAACCTGTATAGCTTAGAAAAGCTTACTAAAACATAACCAGCTATTCAATAACATAAATAGTTTCACCTCTAAATTATTTAACAACTCAAGTGTTTTCTGCGATAATCGACAGCATGATACAGATAACGTTTTATTGAGGCCAGGATATTTAATTGACCTACTATCAGTATTTTAGCTGTTCTTCTATTTTAATGTAAAATATTTATTACAACGGTCTTTGGCTGAGAAGGATGGCTCTATGAACTTGAGCATGTGTGTGTGTGTGTGTGTGTGTATGTGTGTGATGCTAGTGGCAACAGGATTTCATCTCTACGAAGCTGAAGGCAGGGCAGCTCATATTAGTCTTTTATGTGCTGAGACAATAGCTGTCTTTGTGCAGAGAAAGAATGGCTTGTATTATTGGGCTGTATAAGGTGTATTGTGTGTGTACGTTTGTGTGTTTTTGTGTTTGTGGGTGTGTATATCCTTTGTGGCCTAGGAAATGGATACACTGGCCTGAATTGCATTTCAGACACACAAAAACTGCATGCACTGCAACACAAAGACTCGAGTCCTGCTGTTCGAGGGGTTTAACTCATGACTTGATGGCCGACGGACCCTCCTTTCCTGAAACCATGGTGACAAGAATCAGATGCACCACAGAGTCGAAGACAGCAAGAAACAACACTAACTCAGAGCAATAGACATTTCTCTCTCTGTGTCTTTGTCTTTCTCTCTTTCCCTCCCTGTCTGTCCCCAATGTGTTTCCAGTCTGCTGCATGAGCTGAAGGTTACTGAGCTCCTCTATGATCAAAGAGTTTACTATTCAGACGACTGACCCTCCAGCCCACAGCTAACCAGAGAATCAGAGCAATGAGGGCCCCTTTACATCTCCTGTGCACTCTCAGCCTCTATTTTCCTGTCCATCTCATACTCACTTGTGATATATTCACACATCAGACAATGTAAAGGAGTGTGGAGGAAAGAGAAGGAGGTGTCCCCGCTGTCACTGTACAAAAATGTGAACATAAGTCATACATTTAATGTAAAATGTATAAATATATATATATATATATATATATATATATATATATATATATATATATATATATATATATATATTTTTTTTTAATAATAATAATTATATGAACCCCAACTCAACTCACAAATTTCATTTGATAAAACTACCACAGATACACAAAGAAATTCAAATGTCTCCACTATAGTCCACCAAAATGAAAGTTCAGATTAAAACTAAGAAATTAGGACAAAAATATATTAAGAGAATGTACTTCTCAGAAAATAATAATGAAAATAATACTGTTTATTAAAACACCATTTTAAGGAATATCACACACAGTTTCATTCATGTTTTCATTTAAACAGTAGACCTCTGTTGTTAAACAAACAAACAAACAAACATATAAATAAATACAATTTTGGTTACATTTTTAAAGATTCATTAAATTGTAAAATATTTGCACATTTATTTCATTACCATTGTTTTTGATAATACATTTGTTTTAAGTCATAAAACATGGGATTCATAAAAGTTATATTAGTCAACAGTCTGTAAAACCACACAATTATTCAATTGACAAAGTTGCATGAATTCAAATAATTACAGATTATTTTTTTATTATTACAATGTAATTAAACAATTTAAACAGAGTCTAGAAAAAAAAAAAATCTTGGGAAAAATAAAATGAAATGAATTGCAGTAGTTATAATCACATGGGCTGGATGTTAAACTGAGTGTTCATGGACCAAGATGGAAAATGTTAAATTGTATACAAATAATGCAAATTGCATTATAATAAACCGAAATGCAAGAAATGCAGTTTGTGAGTTTGCTGATGTGCACGATAGTTCATAGTTAGAATGTGTGTTAAAGTAAACGAGTCTGACTACATATTGACTTCAACTTCAAAAATCAATCTGCAATCAGTCTAAAATCAATAATTAGCATTAGCATATTTGGGAATCAATAGAGTGTGATTGGCCATTCAATTGATGATGGTTTATCAGCAACCCCAGGCATGTCCAGGATTACTTTATCTAATCCTTCTACAAGTGAATATTCATTCATTCTTTATAAATATTTACATTGCTCTCTGACTGAGAAGAAAAACATGCACTGATTATCATTATCATTACTGAACATCTTTATGCATTTGCATTTTCTGAATAAAAATCTAGTCTACTGACCGTAATGCTTGTTACTAAAATATGCATTTATTCTTTTTCTATTTTTGTTTGTCTCACGCTCAGCGGTGTAGGTGATATGCAGCTGTGATGTTGCTGGTCTACAAACAGCATGTTAAATGTTGTTTAATCATGCATAAATCAAGTCAGAGTGTGAACCATAGTTCACACCGTTCTTTTCTCTTTCTCTTTTTATAAATAGCATGTCATAGTTTATTAGATTGGCACTCCAGTGGCGGATTGGTTGTGTGTTTTGTTTTGTAATTAACATGTAGTTCTTTAAATTCTCGTTCACTTCTGTTCACTGCTATTAACAATCATACACACACTGGCTGGGCTGTACAGAGTCTTGTTAAGCAGCTATGCGTCTTGCAGAGACCCTAAGAAAGAAAGACCCCCAGCAGGCTTTTAATAAACCTTACTCAGACCCTCTGCACTAAGACACACATAACATAGAATCTGAAGTGCCCCTTCTTCTCAGAAATGGAGAATAAAGCTTTTACCAAAGAAAATCTTGAACAGGCAGGTCACATTTTTAATAGCCTTTCAGTTATTATTATTTTTTTGTTGCTGTTCTTTTTGTGCCCTGCAGAGTGACAAATTATTATTATTATTATTGTGAAGTATTTTGAAAAATCCATATAGTCTTTCAGTTATTTTATAATGATTATAAAAATAATAATACCAACATGCAAGGATTAAAAAATGACTAAATGTTAAATATATTACACATTTTTTTGTGTCAGATTATGCTCCATATGTGACCGTGGACCACTAAACCTGAACCACATAAAAAGTTATAAGGGTACATTTTTTGAAATAGAGTTTTTGAAAGATTGTTAGGATAGGATCATATTTGGCAGAGATTCAACTATTTGAAAATCAGGAATATGAAGGTGCAAAAAAAATATATATATTTATTTATTTAAAGTTGTCCAAATAAAGTCCTTAGCAATATTTATGGTTGGCCATTTACGAAATATCTTCATTGAACATGATCTTTACTTGATATCCTATTGATTTTTGGCATAAAAGAAAAATCAATAATATTGACCCATACAAAGTATTGTTGGCCAGTGCGACTTATGACTACTTTTATGTTCCAAGGTGATATATTTCCTGATATTTTTAATGTAAATAAAACATTAAAATTCACTTTATTTATTTTGATGGTCCCTTTAACAATTTTTTTTTTTTTGTCTATAAGTAACATTGCACCTACATTTCTTAGTAGTATATTAGTAGACTTGTAGGGTTAGGGTTAGAATACGTTGACGTTGACGTTACTAACAGTCAGTAGAGTGTCTTCTGGGAGACCATCACAATAAAGAGTTTGTTAACATGCAGTTGCAACATTTCTTAGTGTCAACAGAATGTTCAAAAGGGACCATCAAAATAAAGTGTTATCTATTGTGCAAATATATTACAATATACTGAGTAAAATGTAAGCAATAATCGCTTTTCATATTTTGAAAAATTTGACTGATCTTTCCTGATGCTGTCCTCCTCTCTCTCTCTCTCTCTATTACACACACACACACACACACACACACACACACACACACACACACACACACATTTCACTTCCTGTCTCATATACTGTCCTATCCTAAAACAAAGGCCAAAATCCCATAAATAAATCTTTGATAAAAAAATAAATGTCAAATCTCATTTTCCACTCACCATGTTGCCATCAACAAGACATCCAACTGTCCAAAAATCCTTTTTACACCTTTTTTTTTTTAGGAAACATGATTTTCTTCACACCATCATGCATGTTTTCATATATGAAATGTGAACTAACATTACAGTGAGATAAAGTTTATGTATATGTGTTCAGCTTTATGTAAATCCATGATAGAGAAATTCAGTAGAGCAATATAGGGCAGCTTTTGTCTTCGTTGGATATATTTTTAATATGTATCAATATATAGCCATGCATGGTGCATGAATGTATTGCCATATATTAAAAATATGTGTGTGTGTGTGTGTGTATATATATATATATATATATATATATATATATATATATATATATATATATATATATATATAATAATAATAATAATATATGGAAAAAATATAATGTGATATATTAAATAATACATTTCCATATATTGAAATCTCATGCTTCTATATATATATAATATTATATATATGCATGAGTCTCCAATATATGGAAATGTATTATTTAATATATCACATTATATTTTTTCCATTGTATTCCCATTTTGTTTCATAATGGGGGACATTGCTGTCCCTGTTTGATATGTCATGCTGACAGCTCAAATGCATGATTATTAACGTATATGTTCAGTGTCTGAACACAGTGTGTGGAGGAGGTTGATACTGTAATTGAGTTTATTGGTCTGTAGATGTAATAATACACGCAAGCCCTTTGTTCTCCAGTGAATGTGTTTTTTATTGCTGTGTTTGTGTGTAGGGATGGGAGCAACATGTTATGACAGTGATCAGGTGCTCTTGTGTTGTCTGGCTGCTTATTTTGTATTTTATTTTTTTGTGGTTGGGTTTTTCCGTGACCCTCCTCCTGACAGCACACACATGCACTAACACACACTCTGCCCCAGGGACAGGCCCAGGTGAGTGTGTGCCACTATGACGTATGCCTTAAGAGCTCCTTTATGTCTCTGTAAGAAGTGAAATATAAGCATTTTTACCTGTGCAGACCGACACACACAATCCATCAACACAGCCTTTACAGTCAGTGAGTTTATGAAGTGTAAACTTGTGTGCTTTTAACACACACTTCATTTGAACGATGTGTTACTGGCTTAAAGCGAGGGTGTCAAAGTCATCTCAGCGCCTGCTTTTCTGGAGCTAATAAAGTCTGGAATTAATTTATGCTGCTTTCGGAAATTAGGAATATTAATTTAAAAACAATATTGAGAGTAAAAAGGATGTTCTTAACTATTATTTCAGTTGTTTCAATTATTCATCTGAAACCAAACTTTAACTTTGCATTAAAGTCACCTGATTCTCAGTCAAACTCCGATTCATCATTAATGTAGACTTGCAAACAATAATGTTTCAGTTTAATGTAAAAAAAAAGAAAAGAAAAGAAAAGAAAAAGAAAAATCAGGTACCTAACCATATCATCCTCATTGTAAAAATCAAGTTTTGCTCGAACAAACACCTACAGATCCAGTTTCAGGTGAAAAGCATGAGTTCAGGCATTTGTGTGAGTGCTGAAATGCCACACATAATTAAATGAATCATTCTTGAAACATGAAACAAAATATTTAATTAGATTAGAAAATGATAAAGTTATTATTCATTGTAAAATCTTCCTAGACTTGCCTTAGCTAAAATAGAATAATATATTAATTAAAATGAAAGTGAAAGAACTTTGAAAAACAGAGTAAAAAATATTATTATAGTATGATTTACATATCACAGTAATAATTTTTATTTTAATATATTACACTTTGCATTTTTTCCCTTAAATCACCCCACATTCCAGACATGGTTAAAGGCCTTGTGCAAGACAGTTTTACTTTAAACCTCTCAAATGCTTTGCCCATAGACTTCTACTGGAACATTCTATTAAAGCAACACATTTCTAGCATATCAATATCTATATTTGCACATTTTTTTTTACTACTAATGGTTGTCCAGATTGTCAAGGTTTGGACTTCTGTTTGATGTTTGAATGAATCTTTTATTTTATACCCAGTCGTATTGTGACCACTTGAGGATCAATGCCAAAAAAAGGGCAAAGAAACACCTATGTACTAAATGTGATCTCACTTTTTTAAAACTGGTTTTACAGATATTCTCACTACAGGATGTAGGTGGCCCAAATCTGAAGGTGCGGTCGCACTACGCTTAAAACTTGTGAAATTATTTCAGACCCTGTGGTGAATATGGGTAACAGGACATCTTGTTTTCAATATTCAAGGGCTTCTGGTTTTCATACGTAATCAATTATAAAAACATTCTCTATTGATCAAATGTTTTTCACTGTTTCCAGGATTGGTTTACACTCTTGTGTGTTTGTATGAATATGAAAGAGAGTGAATAGAACACAAAGTTCTATAGAACACCTTGATCCTTTTTGAAGCTTGCCAACACCAGTCATGATTTTATCTGCACAGTGTGAATGATATTTGAAAAAAAGTGGTCCTACATTAGTGTCACTTCCAATATGCAGCCTTGCAACACTAGTGTGAAATGCTGAGTTAATGTGTCTTTAGCATCACACGTCACTGTGTTATCATGAATAAAATGCTAAATAAAAAATTTGAAATGGAAATGAACAAGTCGGCCAAGTGACTTACTCCACCTGTGTAATTCCAAACCTACGTACTTTATGGTGCTGTTACATGGAGCTTGACAACTCTGAGCCCAATTGCCTGTACAGTTTTTCACTTTTCTCATTTCGTGTTCCATACAAGCAAGAAATTAATGCAAGATTAAATTGAAATTACAAGATATACTTTAGTTCAAGGGAAAGTGTTGCATTTTTTCTTTTGTAAAATAAATAAACAGAAATGAACGTTAAAGCGTGTATGATGAACACACACACATGGTTCTATTATAACAATCTTCTGAAATGACTAAAATATTCTTATGGCTTTGAGTGCATTTAGCGACTGTTAGGTGCATTTTAAAATACTTCTCATTGGAAAAAAGTATTCTCTAGAAAACCATGAAGTGTATTGTAGACACCTTTCTCAGAGAACAGGCCAAATGATAATGATACCTTTTCACATGAAAGACAGAGAGGAAGGAATTTGTGCAGCACAGGGTAATTGCTACTTTCTAATCACTGAGAAAAGACTTTGGACATTTGTCAAGTCTGAAGCTTTGGGGGTTGGGGGAGGTTATTCCAGTAGAAGTACGAATCTAATGAAGAAATGGTTGAGACAAAGATTACTAGAGAAAAGAAAAAGATTCTCAACCTTCTTGGAGACATGGGAAATCCCTAGACACCACCATACAGTAATGATAATTTAGTTATTTCTGGTTTACAGTAATTTGGTGACCTTAGGTCCCTCTTGAGCAGCTTGTATTTGTAAAGGCAAACTCTGTCTCTTCGCTCTATCCTTCTGTTTTTCAGAATATCATATCCCATGGATCCCAGCTGCCTTGTATAACATTATGGGGATGTTCAAACGCACAAGAGCATCTGAGAGCAACAAACACCCAGGAATGTGTGAATGCAAAGGATGTGGTAGCCTCAGCCTGAAGAGAGAGAGACCGTGACAGTGAAAGAGCAAGCAGGGATGAAGAGTGCATATAAATGTGGCTTTCGAGAGCTGGGCCTCTCTGGGAATTTGCCACAGCTCTGTGTGAGGAAATGTAGTGACCACAGTATGTGTGTATGAGAGAGACAGAGAGAGAGAGAGGTGTGATTCTTATAGGATACCTGCTAAAAGCAGATGAAGAGCCACTTCTCCTAACAAAGAGAGGAGAGCATTGCCTCACAAACAGCCATCTGATTTCTGTCTCAAATCAGATGTCTCAAATTAGGCCTGTTTAAACCCCCTCAGGCCTGCATTTGGCTTTTAATGCATGGAGCACTGTGTTGAACAGGACATTGATTGTTTGAGGTTTCAGTCAGAGGTCATATCAGTGAAATTGCATGTCTAAACACTCCTCCCTGGATAAACTCCAGAATCACAGAGGATGAATGCATTTATCTCTGAGGAATGCGGGATTATCCGTAGCGTGTATCTACCTGTGCTAAGATAAAGAAAACTTTTCTTTTTTTTTCTTCTTTTTTTAATACAGGTTGAAGGCATTTGGTTTTATTAATGGTTCTAGGACATCTGCATTTGCTAGTTAACTAAATAGCTACTAGTTATTTTAGTTTAGTTCTGTGTTGATTCAGTTTAGTTCAGTAAAAGTCCAGTTCAGTTATATGCAGCACTACAGAAGGCAACTCAAGTTATTCAGTTCAACTGAATTTAATAGCAGTGTTCAATGTTGCTAAATGAATCTGTTATGAAACAATTCTTATTCAGCTATAAAGTAGATATACAGACAAAGATAGCTCATTCCTGGTTAAGTTTTGTTTTCATTTAATTAAATTTTCATTGGTTTTCATAATTTAGGAACCAATCAGACTCATTAATTAGTTCTTAACCAAGAAAGTCTAAATTATATTTGATAAAAGTTATCTGTGTGCATGGATTTTCTGGACAGTTGCTTGGGTGGCCCTTAAAGTAAGTACCCATTTTTGGGTATTCTGCTTTCCATGATTTCTGTTTAGTTCTGAATCCTGCTTGTTTTGAGCAAATAACAAGCCACATATAGTAACACACATTGTCCATTTCATGCTTTTAAATGCCCTGTAAAAATAACTGTGCACTGGCAACTTGAATATCATTAATATGTCATTCATTATATTATAAAAGTTGCTCGCAATTTTTTTTTTTATTATTGCATCAGAGTTCTCATCAAAAAAAAAAAAAAAAAAAAAAACTCATTGCAGTCAGATGATATAGTTACAGCATCTACCAGCAGGGGCAAACAGGACTGTGCTACCCAACAAAACCTATTTTTCTCCAACAGTATTGGGTTCCAAACATTTTAACATTTATTTGAGATTTATGGTCCTCACACAGATTAATAATGACTCAGCAAGAGGAAAGGAATGGGTTTGATGTGACAACTGCATTATTAATAGCTTACATTTAAAGCTGTGGGATCCGGGATGTTCTGGTACTAAGCATCCATTGTTCCCTCCTCACATCCCTGAGCTTGTTTGTGTGTGTTCAAAGTCTAAAATTTGTGGTGAAAATGATGATGAATGTCTAACTCAAGGTGCTTTTGTGTTCATGTTAAACGGTGAGAAATGGCTTTTATGCGTGTATGTGTGTACATCTGGAGTGTTTGGTCAGACTCCATTAACCAATGCTTGGTCTGCAGGTACGGTGACAACACCATGAATCACAGCCCATAAGCCTGAGGACTATGTGTGTGTGTGTGTGTGTGTGTGTAAGAGAGATGGCAGTGCTTGTTGAAATATTCCCCCGCTGGCTGATTTAATTACAGTTCACGCAAACCTCCTTTACAGAGAATAGCTGTGATTTCTCACCATTTAACCTATTATTTTAAACCCAATACTTGCAAAATCCAGTACTTGGAAATCCAGTTTTTTTTTCTCTATCTTTATAGCTTTTAAAAGTGTGAAGTTGATGAATTTAGAGATGCAGATTCCCTGAGAAGGTTTTAGCATGCTTGGAACATGTATAATTGCAACCTTAGACCACACTGTCCACATTCACAACCTGTAACTGAACAAAACTGTGGTTCATGGCCAGAATAAGCTGCAGTTTGGTATAGTATTTAACAGAAGAAAGCTGTTTCTCTGAATTTTTATAAAGAAAATTTTACCTAAAATGTATATTTGCTGAATAGTTAGTCACCCTCAGGTCATCCAATCTTCATTGGAAGAGATTTTAAGAAATTTACATTACATTACATCACTTGCTAACTGCAGTGAATGGGTGCCCTCAGAATGAGAGTCCAAACAGCAGATAAAACCATCCCAATAATCCACAAGTAACCATCACGATTCATCAGTTAACATCTTGCAAAATGAAAAGCTGTGTGTTCATAAGAAACGAATCCATCATTAAGGCATAAGTTTAAACTGTCGCTTCTGGACAAAATGCCAGTTCGTAACCCATAATAATTCATCCTCCAGTGAAAAAGCTGATCTCCTGTTGTCCTGTCACATTTTGTTTTGGACTGTTTTTTTTTCTTCTTATAAACAGTGCTTGACCTGTGCATATTTGTTTCCTGATTCAGATTAAATTTTCACTTATTCACATTTTAGCTGGTGACCCGAGTTCAGTTTCCATCGTGAGGTCTGTTGCTGATCCCATTTCCCTCTCTCTGCCCCAAACTTTCCTGTTTGATGTGTAATGTCCTATCCAATGAAAGTACAAAAAAGCCAAAAATATATCTTAAAAATGATTAAGCTATGATTATTGTGATTTCATCGGCTGTTTGGAAAGACTTTCCCAACTTTCCACTTTGTTTATCTTAACCATAACTAAAAAGGCCAAATATATTACTGAAAAATGATTAAGCTATGATTATTGTGATTTCATCAGCTGTTTGGACAAACTTTCCTAACTTCCCACTTAGTTTATCTTAACCATAACTATACACATTCTGTGGTAAATTCTTGAATATACCAGCCTAGACGTGTCTGACCTAAACAATTAAAAGATTGGCAACTACTGAAATTCTAGAGAAGTCTCTCATACGATCTTGGATACCTGATGCTATCTCTCTCTCTCTCTCTCTCTCTCTCTCTCTCTCTCGCTCTCTCTCTCTCTCTGTGTGTGTGTGTGTGTGTGTGTTTGAGCTTATGTGTAGGTGGCTGAAGTCTGAGTCAGTGGAGCAGATGTTGGGTGCTCAGCTTACAAATGACTTTGGAGGATTTCCCAATGAGATGTGGAATGGCTTATTCTCCATCGAGATTTCTAAACAAGGGTCTAAAAATAAAGTCTGTGCTAAGTCTCTCATCAGAGAAGACATCAGTCGTGCAGCTCTGAGTTTCAGCCCACAGATTCAACATGCAGAAGGATTGACAGCATGTGTTGGGGTTCTGTATTTATTTGCACATTATTTGTATTTCAGAAAATTTGAATTGGGCATGAAACTTGCTTCAGATTTAAAGGACGAGTTCACCCAAATATGAACTCCCTCCCCATTTACCCTCCCTTTAGAGAGTGCAGTCACAACAAGTTTGCCATCAGGGATGGCAAATTCCAAGGTTCTTGGGTGTCCCATGACTGCATATTATATTATCATATGTCTTACAAGTATGTGTTAGAGAGGTATCATTCTTTATGATCAAAGAAGGAAAGAAAACATTTTCTGTGCAGTAATATTTTATTTCAACTATACATGCCGTTAAAAAAAGTCAACAAAAATATTCTTAAACAATGACTGTAATTATTTACACTTTCACAGTACAGCTTTACAATATCTACACATTAAAATATTCCAGAAAGGAAAAGCTGTATTTCAACTGCCAATGTTTGCACAGTATTAAAAATAAAAGGTTGACCAGTCTGGTTTCTTTGCACGTATTGACTGAACAGTAAAGGCTTGAAGTCAGATTGCAGATTTATATTGCAATATACAAGGCAGCTCAACACAGGACACCTTGAACCAGAACACAGGATCAACTCTCTCTCCTTTAATAAAATTGATCTTTAGCAGGTGATGAAGCACCAGCCTCCACTCAGCCATTCTAATACAATCAGAACATGTAAACAAACATGAAGCTTTGGGATTGAACAGGCAAGTTTCCCCTTAATATACTGAAATCCCCAAGTAATTTAAAACAAAATGTGAGTTTCTAATCATTGATAATTGTAGATGTGCTATAAAAGCACATCTTGATTTGACCCCATTAAATGTTGTGAAATATTGTGAGCTGAGAGTTAGATGATATAGGTTTTAGATTAATAAAATCTTCACTGCATGGCATGTCATCATTGCAAATTAGCACCTTCCCAAAATGCATGAAAATAAAATGGCAATAAGAAAATGGCAAAGTAATTATTATAATGTTTTTATTTTTATTTTTTTTATCTCATTTCTATAAAAGAAATGTAATTCTGAAGGTCCAGCCATATCATGGTCTCCCCATCCAGGGCCATAGTCACTGCAAATACTGAGGGGATGCATCTGCTCACACTCCAAATTGTCAGATTACTGGTCAGTCATTATGGGTTTTGCAATAACCAATTCCTAAAATTTCACTTTTGAGTAAACTCCCTGCTCATATCCAACCAAAGATTATGTGTCTGATGACAGTGAAATGTCCAAAACCAAACTGCGCTCTCATGACTCTAATAAGGCACACAAATACACTGATCCAGGTTAACTTGCCTTGAAAGTATCCACACTTAAATAGTTGTATATTTACAATAACGCTATCGCTCTGCAAGACACACTGGTAGGTATTGCAGTGATTGTACACTTATAGTGTGTATGAAATTGAGGCCTCTGTTCTTTTATACAAGCAAAGTGAAAATGTAACTATTATGGAGTCTAGGGTCTAGTATGGAGCCGAGGATGGGTTTTGCCACAGAGTTGACTAGTGCTTTATAGTAAGGAATGTGCTGTTTGCAGTTTTATCTAATACTTTGCCCAGGAACCAAAAAGCTAGGTCTCTCAAATGGTGTAAACTGCAAGGAATATTCAAGAATGTAAAAGGAGAATAAAATTGTCTTGAACTTCACAGACCCAACAGCAGTGCTTGCTTGGCATGTAAGAAAGGAGAGAGGTTGATCAATGATCTGCCTTACGTCATAGTTGAAAGTTGACTTTATTGGATTACAGGATTCCCAGTGATTTTCTGGAACTAAAAATTACCAAAGAGAACATTTTTCATTTGACCAGCGTGATCCTGTGCTGAGCCTTTGGGTTTAAAAGCTTGACGCAGCTTGACACACCGAACTGCTGCATGAAATGCCACACTGGAGTATGCTAAACATTGTCATCATCTACACTTAGCAGCACAAATGTTGAGGACACTTTCACCCTGTGAGTTTTAAAATCAGTAGTCCAAGCAGGAGCCCTGGACATTTTGCACACAGAAATTATTAATTAATGTCTGGACTTCTGTGTCCAAACACATCTGATGTTAATGCACCATAAATGGGATTTAGGTTTATGACAGCGATGACTCAGGCTTGTTCTCAGTTTAATGAAAAAAACATGGTAAATGAATGCACACTGGTTAGCCCCAGAGTCTAATCAAACACAGACACACAGCATGTCCCTTCCACTCTGCCTGTCTTCTGGAGAGATATCCAATCATATTTTCCAAACAATCTAACAAATACAGTTCACATTGATGGGGAGAACAGTGTATAGGGGAGCATACGCTGCCCTGATGACTGCAGCAACTAAGCAGCTGCTTTATGCTGCATGTCAGCTGTGACCCATGACCTCAGGCGTTCCTGCCGCCTTAAAGATCAGAATCCGTCACCTGCCACTGAAGCGTGACAGGACAACGTCATTGAGAACTAGCACAACTACCCAAAACAGAAGCTCTGCCATCCGATTAATTTCCCTTCATAGGGAACGGAGACTGGCACGCCATGTCTCTGTGGGCCAAATGCTTTTACTCCCACTGTCCATTCATTGAGTAAGATCCTGGAAAGCATTTCAGTAGCTATACTTGTTCACTGCCCTCATTTGTGCAGTCTGTGGTGCAAAGCCATTGGGTTTGGGGGGCACATCGGGCTTTAACGATGCTGTCCGTTTGATGGATGTTCGTGGTAAAGATCCATGACCACTGTAGCTGCTCTGCCGGGATACGGAAGGTGTCATAGCCATCGGTACCCCATGAGAGTCTAGTCTAGTGGGTGGGCTAGGAGTTGGGGGCATGTACCCACCTCTGTTCATACTAGGTTGCCGGGACACTATGGCCCCACTAGGGGAGTGCAGCCCTTTGGGCGGCGAGGATATGGAGTGCCGCTGGGATGAGCTGCGGTGATACCTCTGTCTCTCGAGAGTTCCCATCTGCCCTGTGGGTGATGTTGGTGTAGTCGGCACATCCAGTCTCTTGGTCGGGCTATTCCTGGGCAGAGAGGAAGAAGGAGAGTACAAGGAGGCCTCTCGGCTTGGGACTTTGGGGGGAATCTCTGTTGGGCTTACAATGGGTTCCAGCATCAGGTGCTGTCGGGATTTGGGCATCTCCACCATGATGGCCTTTGGGTTGCTATCATTCAGGTGCTTCAAGAGGTCATTCAGGGTGTTCCTGGCATCCACAGTGCGCCGCTGGTCTTTACGGCCAGATTTGGAACCATGTTGATCACTAGTATGGATCCTCTTTTCTGCTTGGGGCCCTTCAGAAGTACTGAAGGATGCCCTGTTCTCATGTGTGGCATTGGGCAGTACCACGGCACTGGGGATGTGGGGGTTACTGATGGTAGAATGGGGAGGGGGACTGGAGGAAAGGTACTGCGGACTCTTGGGTGGCCCATCTTTGCGGGAGCCACTTATCTTTCCATGAGCTCTCTCCCATTGGTTCTTAATTGGCTGAAGGCCCTTCTGTTGAAGCACAGGTGTTGATTCGGGTGTAGGCAGTGCTGCTAGTTCTGGTGGCTGTCCACTCAGGAGCATCGTCTTTGTGTCTCCGGTGGTTGGCACCTCCCTCCCATTGCTCAAAAGGTTGGTGTAAAGTTTGGGAGTATCCATATTGGGTTGGTACTCTTTCACAGGACTGTCAAACAGACCGTTGAGCTTGGCAAAGCTGCCAGTGGAATCAGTGCAGGACTGTGCTGACTCTGCATCTTTTTGGATCTTGCGTGGAGTGCGAAGGAAGGCATCTCTATAGCAGTAAACGACCATGCCAGCGATGAATGCACCGAGCAGAAATGCAGCTAACACACAGGAGATAAGGATATTCATGTGCACCATCTGGTTAGATTCACCTGCTTGTATTTCCCACACACCTGCAACACAGATAGCCAGATTCCATGTTAACACACTTGCACAGTTGATCACTGAATAGCTCTCTGTTAAAGCAAAAAGTCCTTTCCCCCCAACAAAGGATGCTTAAAAATTTGGTGTGAATCAAAAACATACAACTGTTATTTCCAGCATATAAAAAGCTTTTTAAAGAAGTCTACTTAGCATTCAGAAAATACAATGAGTAGCCTGTTATTATATTAGTGAAGGAGGCAAATTAGTAAAGTGGTGTGGTAGAACATTTTATTGCACATGGGTTGCAGCGACAGGTGAGTTAGTATGTTGTTGTTTTACATAAGAGTTTTCCCAAAGAGAATTAAGCCCGCCGTCTTTGTCTAGTACCCAGGGGTGAGTCATGTTAGTGTCCGCATTTATTCGAAGGAGTTAGCTGGTGAATAATATTGCTCGAAAGGTGATTAAAAGGGTTGCTTAGTGGCAAGGCCTTTGGAAGATTCTCTAAAACTCAAAACCAAGGGCAGAGAAAGAAAAGCATGAAAGAAGATACAGATGTAGCCATTTAAGACAGATTGAACAAAAAATGCCATAGAAAATGGATTAAATGAAAACATATAGAAAATAAAGTTAAACATGGAGGAAAAATCATAGTAACAAAAGATTTTTAAAAGTAGGGAAAATAATAATAAAAAGCTTTATACGCTGATGGAATCTAAGTATAGCTGCTTGTATCATCTCTATGCACTTCAAGAAAACAAGGCATAGTGCTGAGTTGAAAGTTTTCAAGAGCACTTGCACTAGGAGTCTGCATCTCTACTTTGCTAATGTAGTGTGACTGACTACAGAATTGTTTATCGTGCCATTTTGGTAAAGAATGGGCTGCTATCAGAGATGTTTGCACTCTCTCAGTAGACTAGCAGCACTAATAGCAGCTATTACCCAGAATTCCATGCAGCAGCCCTAAGGCGCTCTGGTCAAGGCCTTACCCTCCAGCACACCTGGTATATGCTCAACAGAATGTGAAGTGGCTGGGTCATCGTGAAGCACAAATTTCCGTGAGCCAAAGAGTTGGGGTATCTGAGTGGGGATGGTTTGGGGTGATTGTATGGGTTCAGAGGTCGCGGGCACTGTGACTGACGATGATGGCAACTCCATGTCTGTAGCGACAAACAAACTGTTATAGAATCGGAGCCCATGATAGGCGCAACGTAACGATCGGGGTTAGTACACACTGACAGAACGGTCATACGTCAGTTTATTCGATTCATTGAGGTTAAGTTTTAGATGAGATTGACTCTGATGTTTTAAACCATTACAGAAAAGTAATGACTGTGCAGGGTCTCAGGTAAGGAAAATTTCAGCCTGAGAGGAGGGAAAGGATGAAGATTATTTCTAATAGAATAAGGAGACAACAATATATTCCAGGGAGATGATAAGGTGGAGGCAACACATATCCATGCAAGAACGAAAGAATGAATGAATAAAATGATGGACAAGCTGGTGCTGAGAGATCAGGTGCCTCTCAATGATAATGGTGATAATATGATGAGAAGCACAGGAATGAGGGTAGGGGTAGGTGCAGAAGTAGCGGAGAAAAGAAAGGGAGAAAGATGAACTCAATGAATGAAACCAGTGCAGTACAGGAAACTAACCAGAGGTTGGGTCGCCATATGATTTGAAATCTGGCGCTGATGTAGTGGCCAAAAATTCTAAAAGAATTAAAGGAACAGTAAATCAGCATAAAATAAAAATAAAAGTTTGAAATTATAAAAACGCTAAAACTGTTCTTATTAAATTACAAAAGAATAAAAAGTGATTGTTTTCCTCTGGTTTAAACTGTATCGCTCTTTCACTTTCTGTAAAGTTAAGGCCTAAACAATGTATGTGTGAGTTTTTAATTGTCAGAGGAATTAGTATGATGTTTGTGTGATATGTGTTAATTTCCATCAGCTGAGAGTGTGAGGGGGTTATTGACGTCACAACTACTAACTAATGTTTCTGAAAAGGGGCATGTGTTGATGAGCTCACCATGACAATCACCGAGGTGAGCTATGTTGCCGTATTCAACATCTTGCTCATAACCAGTTCTGCAAAACAGAAAAAAGAGTAATAAGATAATGAGCTTGTACTAAGAATCTACATTTTGAGCAACATAATTCTACATTGTTTTGCCTGTTATTTATTAAAATCTACATGCATCAAAACATAAAATGTGTATTCTAGAAAGAATAAAACTAGAAAAGATAACTGTTAAGATAGAAAAAGAAATCTAGCTTTGCTTTGCAAGGTATCAGTTGCAGTGACAATTAGTAAGTATAGTGTTCTCAGTATATCCTCCTTGCATTTTCTAGGTAAATTTGAAATTTTTTGTGATTGACTTACTGCATAGCTGCAGGTATACGCTCACAAGCTCCATGTGACATCCAGCCGCAATACGGGTCTCTAGAAGCAATACAAGACCTGAAACATCAAAAAACAAATGTTTGTAACTTCACAATATGGAAAACGAACAAACCACACAATGGTTAAAGGGGTAGTTTACCCCAAAATGGTTGCCACTGACTTCCATAGTAGGAAAAAAACAATACTATGGCAACCCCCAACTGTTTGATTACCAGCAATAACCAGCCTGTATGAATAGAGCTGTGTTCAGGACTCACTTTTGACAGGAACTGTGTCGTTCACAGCGGCTGAGTGGTATTCTGACCACACAGCTGGAAAAGGCCACATAGAGTGTGTGGGTGTCTTTATCTAGGTGGAAAGACAAAATTCTCCGATCGTCCTCATTGCTGGATAAACACCTGGGAGAAAAAACAGAACGGAGGGAGACCGTGAAGAACAGATAAATCATGTTATCAGATCTATCCGTCAGTCACCGCTTTCTTCAGTCACACATTTCAGCAGAAAGAGAACAAAAAAAAAAAAAAACACATTGGAGAGGGAAAGTGAAAACCTTTCGCTTTCGCATTAAACAGATCTAATCTCATCTCAAAGGATCCAAAACTTTCATTCAGGTCATAAAAGGATAATCTGGGACTCATTTTTTGGTAAATAGCCAAGACTGCTTCATAAAAAGTCTTTAGAGACTGATCAGGAGATAATTATAGTTAGAAAAACATACTTGGCTTGGTTGAAAACGTCAATCTCTTCCAGTAGGATGGTGTCATTCAAAGACAGTGGAGATGTCTTGGCCAGAACTTTTAGCACGATGCCTGCCTCAGAGCCAATGAAAACCACTGTGTAATTCTTATGGGGTCCTGCGGTGTTATCAACGGCGAGTGCCGTGAGCCTGTATCTACAAAGATGAAGGAAAAAACACTTGAGTACAAGGCCGCTTTTCAGTTACAAGGAGACGCCTAATTTACAACAGCTTAACTTGAGCTGACACAGGACAAAACATGTTGAAACGCGACACATCTATCAAGACCTGAAGTAGTTAAATTAGGCGTGCCAGTTGTTTAGAACGTGAAACAAATGCTCTTTGCTATTTACCCGATACTTATTTAACAGCTGACACTAGGTCAAGATGGCAAACTGCTCAGTGTGTTGTTATGTAGTTTTATGTAAGAATTCAAAAGATTAAAAAAAAAAAAGTGGGCAGACTGTGCTGTTTGTCAAATACCTTGGTTGCAACAAATCCTACGAGTGTGTCAGATCAAGGTTTTTTTTAGTCTTAGCTGAATGGTGGCACTGAGCCTGTACCTGACTCTTGTTTTGGTGAACCACGGTTCATCTCCAATGGAGGGGACCGCGGCGTCCATTAAAGGGTGTGACTTGATGAACTGAAGGGTCTCGTCTGGAAACTCGATGGAGGTTTTGTAAGACTCTGCTGAACTGTGTCCCGCACAGCAGCCGGGTCTGAAAAGACAAGACGCACACACATGCAGTTCTGGTTGAGTGAAAGAGGGCAAAGAGCCATGTGCCACATGCCTGTAAATCTATACCCGCCTCCATATGGCCACTGCACACACAGGTTAAATATGCAGCATGTCCAATTATTGCTTGTTAATTATTAATCTCACAATGATTAGCCCGTCACGCACTAGTGCATGCACCAACCTGGGCTTGGGCAGCTTATCCTCTGGAAAAGGCGTCCACACTGAATCCGCCGTCTTTTGCTCCTTGAAACGGCTACGGAATGCATTCTCAATGTCCGCCATGGAGAACGCACACACCGCGGAGCCCGGGATACTAAATAAATCAGAAACAGCGGCGTTAGTGCTATTACGTCTGTTTCCGTGTGGAGTTGTTCTAGAGAGGATTGTGATGAGCTTTACCTGTTCAGCTGGGTGGTGAAAACTCCCACCACAGAAGGCACCCCATTAATGTCGATGATGTCCGTAATAGCCTGGAGGACGTCGAAGTAGAAAAACGATTCTCCAGGAACAGAGCAGTTTAGGCGAGCCTTAACAAAAGATGTCCAGTGTTTTTCCAGCACCCGCTGAGACCCTCCCATGTCATTTTTACAGATCCGAGCCACTCTGGAGTAAACCGCCTGCAGCGAGAGAAAAATAGCAGGAGAAACTCAGCATCGCTCTCTAAATAATAGATCTAACTCCCCGATGGCTAAGTCGAATCTAAATATACACAAGAAAAATTCTTTTTTTCTCTTCGATAGAACAAAACTGCAATGTGCTAGAAGGCTTGAATTAGCAGCATGTAACAGTCTTAATAATTCACTACTGTAAAACCTGCTCTCAATGCAGGTGTTGACTGCAATATTAACTAAACTTAAATATTAATTAGTTTGTGGTACAAAGAAGTCAATATATGGGCCAATTTAAAGCTAATCCTGAGGCAACGGAAGATATATTGACCCTCTGGGACAAACCCTCATCTCTAATAAAAGCCTATAAATACTACATAAACATACAAATCAGAACTACATAATTCGAGTTCAGATACCACGGTATTACCATCTGATAACTTCATTATACCATGGTACCATCACATTCGTTTTTGTGTGTGTTTCTTTTCTAAATTAAGCACCCGTAGCATTGTTAGCATTGCACATTTCATAGCAAGTCATACCTTTCCCAAGTTGTTGTGCTCGGCTGCGATTTCTCTGAAAAAAAAGTAGACAAAATCCCCATAATCCACGGCATGGAGAAAATGTGGCTCTGGAAGAGAAAGAGAGAGAAGCATTAGCATCTCCGCCGCTGACCCCAAGTTAAATTTTGATGCGTTTTTGTTGGCTGAGTGTATGGCTAAGTGTCGACCTAGATTGTGCCACAGGAAGCTGGATTTTACATCAACACGCACCATTTTCTTTCTCCCACACTGACCCAATTCTTTAAGGTATGGTTACAGGTTATTTGTGAGATGTGTACAGGGTTCAGCAAGGTTAACAAAGTGTGTATATGAAGCAGACAAGCAAGAGTTTCTGTACCTTTTAACCACTTGGAGTCATACTTGATGGTGCGAAGGGCAGAACCATCTCCCATGCTGCGATAAATCACAGCATCGCTGGCCAGGAAGTCTGCTACGGTTGCTGAGTACAGCTTACCATCTATGACATAAATACGTGAGCTTAAAACAGATTTTATCTTCATTACATAATTATATACAACTCAAGGAATATACTTGGAGCTCAGAACACTAAAGGCTTTATTCACACCTTGGTTGTTCACACTAATAAATGCATGATACAATGAACAAGATATTTCGCAAAACTTTTTGCTTTTTAACTTCCTTGTTCCTGCTATTTTATATGTTACAGGTCCTAAAAAAGAAATCATCTTTCTGTCATAATAATAATACTTTCTTGTTTCAAGCATGAATCTAGTTACATGCTTTATATTTTAAAATTGAGTTTTTTTGCGGTGTGTGGCCTGTCCAGACTCGTTCAGACGCACATGTGACATCACAGCGTGCTAATTCTCGCCAGGTTGTGCCGTTCCTGTCTGTATACTAACAGAGCTGGCGCGAAGACAGGACGTTCTCGCCGCTTCTGATTTATGTGCAACATAAGTCTCAGCTCTCATTGGAGTGTTAATTTTATCCAAAACTTTTCAAATTCATGGCAAAGTTATTCATCATCCTCCTCATTATCCTGACAGCTCTCATACCAGCAAACAGGGCAACGTTCGTCTGCTTGGCGTCAAACGGGCATCGGGCCAAACCGCTGATCTCTTCCCCATCAAACTCCAAGTTATCCAACTAAATAAGAGAGGGACATAAATAGAAGATATAGAGATACAGAGTTCTTATCTTCATTGTACTGTAAACTGCTCCTATCCATATTAACCAGTTACTTATTAAAAGCAAAACGACAGTCACGTAGCCCTAACAGCGTGACCTACCCTGTAGTAACGGCACATGGGATTGAAACCATTTGTTCCACAGATGAACACAAGATCATCATTTCTCGGAACCAGGACTTTAATGAAATTATGGCACTCATCCTGAGAGGAAGACAAGACAGTGAGATTTATGGTTGCTTCAGTGCTGTAAATACTACAAAACCAGAGATGGCTGATTTATGCTGAAGAGGTGGAGGACTCACTCTGTGCTTTCCCTTCATGGCGCATGTCTCCCTGTCCGCCTGTCCCGACCGCCACGTTAGCTTCTGTGACATCACACACCATCACCATTAGACACAGTTTCTCACACTCTTAAACATTACCAAAAATGCTACACCATGGGCAGGGACAGAAAGACAGAAACAGAAACCTAGCGATTTACAGAAAGTGCTTTGATTACTGGAATTGGAACTTAGATTAACCAGAGATATGTTTTATCACTTGGCATGCCTCAAATGGGACAAGTCATAAATTTGGTCATAAATTAATTTACTGTGAACCCACCCTGTATGGAATAATCTCATTCCTGTAGGACTCTCTTAGACTCACTAAATACACCTGGTCCCTGTGAGAGATAGAGAGAGAGAGAGAGAGAGAGAGAGAGAGAGAGAGAGAGAGAGAGTTTTCACACAAATTACTACTCATAGTTCTACTGTTCATCATACAGCTCGTCTGAACAAGTCAAATGGTCAAAGATCTCGCTTCCACATCTTGTGCTGACTTACCTGCCCGCGATGAAAAGCGTATCATGAATCTTGGTCATCAGCTGAAAGTCCAGTCTGTGCTGAGATTCGTTGCCAGAGGGGCGTCCACGAAACACGGGGTACTGTCGTGCATCTGTGGAACAAACAGATGCGCTGTTATTCAGTATTAGCGTCAACAGTGATCAATGTTGGTATTGACTGGCTGTGGCAACTGTATGTTAAACTGCCCTGAAGAAAGACTTTGCTAAAGTAATGAATGCAGGTCCCGCATTGACATTCAGCGACTGCACTGTCAGCATGCTAGAGTGTTTTCTCACTGCAGAGCACAGCAGCGCTAATGCAATGACTTTAGATGTGCATGTCCTTTTACAGAGAACATGGCAATATTTTTATTGTGTGCCCAAGTGTAATTTTGTTCAATTATGCAAAAAGTCTCACTGTTTTGTGAAATACAGAAAACGCTAACTGAAAATGTCCCTTGAAAGACAAAAAGAACAAAAAATGTATTCTGTTACATGTATATCCACTAGCCATTGCTCATGGGAAATGTGATGCACTAGTTAAGAGTGTAAAAAAGTGTGCCTCATGGCATTTACTTTCTAAAAGCCTGCAGTGCCAAAGGTGCCCTTAGTTCAAGAAGCACCAGTATGTTTTATTATTATTTCTTTTTTAAAAAGATCCTATATAGATAGGAGCAATTCAGAAGCAGTCTGGCGTCTGGTTCTTACAGTGTCGGTCCACAACATCTAAAGGGATGTTGTCCTCAGGAAAGCTCACAGCCTCCAGATGGGATGCCACCAGCAGCAGTAGCAGCAGCAGGTCAATCGTCAGTTCTCGCCACCCCATCGCTGGCACAGAGGGCACACACCTCCTGTACTGCACTTATGTGGATGTTACCTGTAACACACACAAACACATGCAAACATCAGCCACTATATTTAAATACTTGCTCTTGTGTTTTTGTATATGACCTCTGTTAGGATTTGCTGTGTAGATTAGAGAGCCTGGTTTTTGTGTCTACACGTGCCGGTTCGCTCCCAACAGATCATTTATTGTGTGTGTATTTGGCAGCCAATACCCATGATTGAAAATCTGTCCATGAGAGGAAGGTCAAAAAACAGACAAAGAGGGAGTGGAAAGCGAGCGCTTAAGACACCACAAACGTGAACGCTGTTATCAGCTAGCTTTGATGCACATGTACACTGTATTTTAGAATGGAATTTGTGTACTATTAAATGTGCATGTGTGTTTGGACTGAGTACTATTATTGGGAGTGTGTTTGCTGTGCCTGGTACAGGAGTCTCCTAATGGACAATCCAAACAGGAAGACTTTCAGAGGTCTCCGTGCTGTGGTTGGGGTCGTGTCCCGGAGAGACAATCATCTGTGCATATTAATGAGCAGTGTAAAGTCAAATATTTATAAAGCTACAAATTATTCATGCCAGCAAAGCCCAAACGGATATAAACAATTTACATGGAGACAACAAACAGCTTGGCAGAAATAAAGAGAGAGAGTGATTGAGTCAGTCCTCAACCACTTCCTGAGCGCTTCTCACCACACATGCTCACATACAGTATTGACATTTTTGCAATTAGTGGCCCTGCACACCTGCTCCCGTCCTGTAATATGCATATGCTGACTGTACCACCCTGCTATTATTGATTAGCTGTTGATTGACCAGCTTTCAATTGATCAGCTGAATGTGATGTGACCTAGGGAAATTCTCCTAATGAAATACAATCCACAGTCCTTCAAGGAAGGGAGGTTCTCTGCTCATCTGTTGCCATAATGGATCTTTATTTCTACAGACTTTCTGCTTTCTGCGTGCTTTGATCAGATCAATAGAAATTACTCTTTCTCTGGCAATTTCTTATATGAGATGAGAGAAAAGGTTGATGATTTGAGAAGATGAAGTAATGAAAAGAGAGAAAAAAGACGAGCTTAGAAACAAAGACAAGAAAATATGAGGGAAAAGGGGGGTGGGGGTAAAGGAAGGAAAAAGTCAAGGTGAGACAATAAAAGGACAAGATGAGAAAAAGGAAACAAGAGGTGCTGAGACAAGCATGAAAGACAAGATGAGATGAAAAGAAGAGACAAAACGAGACAACTATTGAGAAAAGAATGAGAATAGAATGTATGAGACAAGAAATGAAGAAAAGGAAATAAATTATGTGATAAGACAAATAGTAAAGACGAGAAGGACACACCAGATAAGATGAGACAAGTAGAAAAGAGAGACAAGACGAGACCAGAGACATAAGAAGGAGAGACAGGATAAGAAGGAAAAAGGCGAGACAAGAAGATGAGGCAAGAATTGAAAAAAAAAGAGAAGCAAGGAGAGGACATGAGACATAAATACAAAAGAAAAAAAGAAAACAAGAGAAAATGAGACAAGAAAGAGAAAAGAGAGGGGCGAGATTAGAAAAATAAGACAAGAGAAGCAGAGACAAGACAAAATAGAACAGATAAGATGACAAGGACACACCATATTACATGAGACAAACATGAGAGACAAGAAGGGAAGAACAGGAGAGTTAAGATGAGGGACAAGATGAAAACAGAACAGATTATAAAAAAGAAGAGAAGAAAAACAAAAGAAAGATGAGACAAAGTGAGAAAAGACAAGGTGACGAGGACAAAAATGGACACGGAATGGAGAAGGACAGACATAAATAGGTCAAACAAGATGAGGAAGACGCACTGTATGAGACAAGCATGAGAGATATGAGATAAAAAAGAAGGATCAAGATGAGAAAAGGAGAAGAGGAGACCAGAAGTCGAGACAAGAATGAAGAAGAAGTTGCCCTTGCACATGTGAGCTTGAGCGATTAAAAGCTTTAATGTTTGGCCACTCAGTGGA
This sequence comes from Carassius auratus, assembly GCF_003368295.1. Taxonomy (NCBI): domain Eukaryota; kingdom Metazoa; phylum Chordata; class Actinopteri; order Cypriniformes; family Cyprinidae; genus Carassius; species Carassius auratus. Next base: position 18,391,144 of record NC_039260.1, on the reverse strand, counting down.
AGTCAAAGGTCAAGGGGTCAAAAAATGTGTCTATCAAAACAGAGTTACAAATGAATTTATTTTCCCAAGCTCATCCTTGATCCGTACAGAAGTGCACACATCAGCAAAATGGCTCTCTCTGAGGGGTCGGGAAACACCGTATGGATTAAGCGATGTGTACAAGAGGAGCCCCGGTTTAATACAGCACTGAGAGTCTAATCACAGCTTCCCAGTGCCATATCATTTCCTCCGCCTGGATATTACTTCACGAAATAAAGAAGGATATTTCCAGCACCCTGGAACATATTCATTGTCAATGACAGAAATTCCTCACAAGCTCTAATCATTATTCATAGAAACACCACAGGGAGTTACGCAGACACGCTACAATACCACAACAATTCCGGCATACGAAAAACACCAGGCTCGTGCAAAGAGAGCGAGAGAAACCTAATGCAAAACAGAAACAAAGGACATACAAAGGTCAGCCGGCTTGAATTTCTTTTCAATATACAGTCAGCGCAACGTGTTTTCTATTGAATGTCTTGGTTTGGTTTTCCATTCTTTCCCTCTGGTGTATGAGCCTGGACAGGCCCTGCGTTGAGAGAGGCGAGTAGTCACGCAACCTGTTAGTGTTTAGCTGCTCCCCGGCTACTCTCATTACAGCCGCTCTCCGTGCGACGCGATCGCACACTCGTTGATGTTTTTGGCTGCTTTTCATGGGATGCTGGCACGCCGCTTGTGTTGGCAGGTCATTCCAGTAAGATTGCCTGCAGCAGATCCACCCAGCAACCGCCCACGAGAGTCCAGCTGCAGGAAATGCATGAGTGAAGGCCAAAAGAACAAAGCCGGTCGGTGACGTTCTGTGGCTTCAGTTAACCTTGTGAAATAAACACTCCCCAATGGTGCAGCTGATGTGCAAAGGTTAGCTTCATGCATCCTGATTCAGGAAAGAATTATGTCACTTAACTGTGGAGTTCAGTTCACAATCACCTTGCTTTGGTTTAACATGAACCCTGCAGGTCTGCCTGAGGCCTGACACTGAGAAAGAATACATCAACAGAAGCTGTTAAATAGGGATGGCGAGTATGATGATATACAACACAATGGCCAAAATGTGCCAAAATGCTGCTAGAAAATCTACACCGTTGGCAGATATATACAAGCAGATATCAGTGCTCAGGAGTGCTTTACATTATTTACATATAAGATAAAAAATGTGATATCAAAGTCAAGGGATGTGTGCCAAACGTGTAATTGTAGATCTATTAAAGCTGCAGTAGGGAACTTTTGACGCTCTAGCGGTTAATAAACAGAACTGCTTGCGTCTTGCGGAAGAACATTGTAGCCGAAGCTACTTCTCTCTGTTTATGTCTATGAAGAATCACAAAGGTACTGGGTTACTCCGCCGCGGTACCCCCGAAGTAATCTAAAATAGTCCGACTATATACACTTATTATAAGTGCACCCTAGTGATTCAGGACAGGCTAAAAACACAGTTTGGAAAATGGATTCATGGTGTACTCGCTTATTATGTTCATTTTTCTACATTTTCAACACAAACAAAGTTACGGACTGCAGCTCTGATTGGTTGTTTTTTTACCGGGAGCGGATGACTTTCTGCAAATGGCAATAGGACAACTGGGAGGAGCCAGAGGAGCTTGATTTTTTTCACAGATTATCTGTCTCATATTCTACTGTCGGGACATAATGACAGGTTTAACAAATATGTAAAAAATATATTTTTACAAAAGTTCCCTACTGCAGCTTTAATTAGGGGTTTTTCGTAAGCATAACACAAAACAAGAGTTTAATAATTTGTGATTGGCAATCAACTTTGCCAGGTTTCTGCATTAAAAAACAAAAATAAATAAATAACTAAAATATACTAATAATCATTTGTGGTCAAATGTGTGCATATTGCACTGTGGTATTGTCCGAATTTTGAGCCTGAATTATAATGTTTACCGTTTTTCATTTCAAAAGGTATAAAGTATATAAAATATTTATATAAGTATAATAAATATACTTAAAACTATTTACATGCAGTCACAGGTTTGCATGTATCAGCTATTTTACTCTGATCTGTGCCTCATCATGTCAAAATTTTGAGTCTGAACTATTAGTTTGATAAAATATCAGTTTAATAAAATAAAACGAACTATTCTTTATGAATAATTACATATTTTGGTTTGTTTCCAAATATAAAACTTCTATAAGTAATAAATAAATAATAATGAAGTCAGTTAAGTATATTTTGTTTGTAATGTATATAAGTAACTGGATTATGCACATTTTTTAAAAACATAAATATATATAATAATTATATTACTGTAATATGTAGACAGTATTTATATATAGTATTTTTTTTATAAATAATAACTATAATTAAATATAGTTTTAGTTATAGTTATTTATAAAAAAAACTATATTATTTAGTAATAACATTAAAATACTGGTGAAAATTGATAGGATATTGATAAACTGTCATAAGATATTGGTCATACTGCCCACAAAAACTGCAAAATGATCTTGAAAAATGGGCCCTCGTATCTGTTTTCGCAACTCAGCAATTGTGATGTGTGTGGTTTCAGAGAGACTCACGCTGAGATTAGAGCTCTCCCACACAAGAGCACTGAAATCATAAAGTTGTTTACAGTAGGATTACAACTGAGGAGTGACAACTTGTTACTCCACATCTGTAAGACGGGTCACTGCCCCACCTGTGCAGCCTTACTCCCCACCCCCACTCTCCCAAACCATCTCCTGCAGGTGTGTGTGTGTGTGTGTGTGTGTGTCAAGGGAACAATAGAGAGCTCAGGGTCCGTTCACTCTGGGCCAGTGAGGAGACTTCCATGCTTTAAAGGTTAAATCAGTTACTCAAGCCTGACCGAGGCTGAAAACAAGACAGCAGGACTGGCGTGGGCTTAGTGGACACAATGTGGCCAGCTGTTGTGACTGACTTTATTCACACACCCACATGAAAAGTGCTGAGGCTGCTTCATGGTGAAGTTTCAGGAGATGTTATCCGGCGCTCTCTGAAAGAGGGTTGACAAGTTCAACAGAGATAAGAGGAAACGCAGGGGGGCCGTGCACTCTTGTGGTTTGCATTTATAGTATTTCTAAGCGATGCACCTCTTAAACTCGATGTCACACATTAATGAAGGACAAACTAACAAAAGCATGCATTAGGAGAACAGCATATCTCATTAACTTCCATATGGTCAAACAGCGAGAAATGGTTAGAGAAGAGCAGGGAGTGTTTTAATACGGAGTCGAAACCATTTAACTAATTAAAAATCAGCTACAGGGTGAAATCACAATTATAAATGACCAGCACCCTTCTGAGGTCACAGTAGAAGTTGTAAGACTAACTTGATATACAGTATATCCACACAAGCTACAACTGTACATGTGTTTTTCTGTCATTGTGGATAACCATTTAAATTGACTCGTGTTTATACTAAGCAAAATTTATTTTCTATCGCTGACCCCTAAATCTAACCCTCACAAAACTGCTTTTCTGCATTTTAATGAAGACATTATTTAGTTTGTTTATGAAGGTGTTTTCCTCCTGGGGAAGGTAAGCTGCTTCACACAATGTAGGTGATTTCAAGTTTTGCTGTCCTTGTAATGACCCAAGGACATGCGGTTCTCATGAGCTAAACAAAAGCTCAGCACAAACATGTTTTGGCTTATGTTTATTTGTTCTGCATGTGTTGCTTGCTGGTTTTGAATTAAAATGCTTTACCATGTTTCACATAAAATGGGTGGACTGAGGTTATGGCATCAGAATTGTTTTGAAGAAAATGAACTTTGATGTACAACAGATGGAAAGAATGTAAACGTATGTTTTCTATTTGTCTCACAACCTCAAATGTGGTAGCCTAATGAATTTGTGACATAAAATAATTTTAAGTACAAGTTATCTCAGTCTCCCCTACTTCATGTTTTGCATTTAGCATTTGCCTCAACACGCAACATTCTACGCGTACACTCATTACTTCATTCATTCTTCTGACGGCTGCCACTCCACGTAAAAACTCTTTTCGTTTCAGATGCTACGTGCGTGTTTCTCACAGCGCATCTCGGATGTCCCTCAACAGTTTCTCCATGGCTTATTCAGCCCAGACGAACAGCATAAAGCACCTTCAAACTAAACCTTCTCCGCTCGGAACCGGACCTGAACTCAGTCTCTGAAGAGAGCGTGTGATTCAACGCGTTCAAGCTGGAGCCGAGGCGTGACGAATCTCCTGAGTTGCAGTAAATGCATAAAGACAACAGAAGAGTGTTGGGTCGGTAATGGCTACTGCTGGGAAATTGATTGTGTTAATGCATGACCGAGGGCTCCGAAACCCACTTTACACAACAACGGCAACACACTCTCCCTCCCTCCCTCTATGTTCGACCATATTCTACATGCAGTAGAGATATTATCGTTTTCTTGCTCAAGAGATCGTATCAGTTTGAATTTTATGATGCAACTCCTATGCAAAGGTTTGATTAATTTAAGGCTCGCTGCCTTGTTCTATGCGAACTTGGATCCCTCATCATTACGGGACAGGAGGGGTGAAGTGCATTAAGATACATCTGTTCCACCCATTGTCAGAAATTAACTGGCATTGATTTTCAGGGGCATTTATGACCTTTATCAGGGCGTTTTCCACTCAAATAAACCACAAGCAATGCCATTTTTTTTTAAATTGACACTAAAGTGTACGAATACAAGTATTTCATAATATTTATATTATTTACCTTTCAGTCGTTATGTAAAAACATTATCTGCTGTATTTTAGCCCAAAGTCCGAGTTAATTTCGGACTCTGGCCATCTCCCCGTTTTATTAAAGCCTATGTAAGAAGAAATTGAAGAAAATCAAATTTCCCACATTGCGTTGTTTAAATCCCGTTTTTCGTAATGAATTATTTTTCATTTATATTACGATAGTAGAATCGAGAAGAAACATTATACAAACATTATTTTGTACCCACTTTCGATCAAATAATAAAAACACTGTATCAACAGGATGCGAAAGTAAAGACTCTAAATGCCAAATAGCCTGCAATCAGCTACTTTCATCCGAGCGCTTTCATCCGTGAGTTAACAGCTATAAAAAAATATATAAAAAGTTGCGGTACAACTAAACGCAACATTTACTCCAACATCTGTGTGACAACAAAGTAGGTATAAAAAAAAGGAAAACAGAAATCCTACCTGAATGTTCTCCAAACGAGCATGTAGACTACGAGACCCTCTCCGCGTTATATTCCAAAATGTTTTACGCTATTAATTCCAGTGAAGATCAGACAGCATGTGTGCAGCTCGGTCCATAGTGCCAGAAGCTTCCCATGTGTTTGTTTTATTCGAGCCACGCAAAACAATTCCCAGTGCCCGCGGGGTTCGTCCAGCTCGTCCCCGCGATAAAGCTTTGTGATCTTCAAAAGCTCACCGATCAAATAGCACCAAGACCCTCCCTCTCCTCTAGTACCCACCCCCCGTCATTCACCAAACCAATACAACCCAAACCAAATAAAACCAGCTAAGTGATTACCTGAAGAGATGTGGCTACTCTTCAGAATGAAGAAGTTTAAGCGCGTGCGTCAGTCCGCTTACAAACAATCCGAATCAGTGTGAACGGGTAACAGCGTGAATAAAAATAGCTCCAGTTCTATTTTTTTTTCTTTACCTAGATTACTTCTGATGTTTTGGAAATCTTTTTTTCTGGTCGCTTCTACCCATTTCCCCAATTTTTAACGGCTCAAATGCTCGCAACACTGCATTTTCTCTATTAAATCAACTCACCTCATCTGAATCCGTGATTCTCTTTACGCGATTTGGATCGCAACAACTCTAAGTCAAGCTTGATGTGTCTCTCCGTTCTGAGCGGGGAAAAACAAACTAATGCACGGCAAATGGTGTAACTCGATCCATCCCGAGTCCATCCATCAGCAGAGCCAACCACAGCCTAGCCTAGAAACTGATCCCTCCCTATTCCCTCTCTCTATCCCTCTCCCTCTCTTTCTCTTTACTCCCTTCATCCACTCCAGCGCTAGTAGATGTGGTTTTTGGCTGCTTTCCCTTGCTCGGCTGTTTTTTTCTTTCTCCTGCCAGAGTGTGAGACCTTTATTGTCTGTATATGTGTATCTATCTATGTATATAAAAATATGTATATCATATTTATTAATGAAGTTGCAGTGTAAACACTTTTTAACACACAAATAAAGTGTCTTAAATCTCTTGTGTGTATATGTGAGTGGCCCTCACATCTTGGTGACCCCTGAGGGGCCCCCTCTCTTCCCAAACCCTTCCCCCAGCAGTAAGCTGCTTGTTAAATCTTTTCCACAGAACTGTTTTGGGAAGGGAGGACAACGAACCACACTTCTTGGAACTGCTCTTTGGAAGGAAATCTTGACTTACAGCTTGAGGGCGAAAAAGGAAAGGAGCGCATAGAATTTATTTTGACACGGTGCCCCCATGCATTTTCACCGTCAACCTCTCAGAACCGTTTTCAGTAATGAAGGCCTGCATAGAAAATCTGCACATTAAATGCAGCTGTGATCAAAAGCTCCAAAGTTTATCGTTTGCATATGCATGCCTTCACAAATAAACTGTACGTTTGCAGTATATGTGGTCAAGTATATTTCGAAAATGTTTGTTGATGAATTAAATATTAACGTAAGCTGCTGTATGAATTAGTTACAGATTCACTTTAGGCTGTATTGTGTACGAGTGTGAACATTAACACATACGAGCTGATAGTGAAACAAAGAACAGGAGAGAGTGTTAGAGGATTTGGCAGCTGTGCAGAGACACTGCAGTCGACAGTGTTTAGTATTGTCGTTCTTGTAAGTGCATAAATGTTGCTGTGAAATGAACACAAGCATCTAAAAGTCAATATTATATCTGCTCTCAGCAGTTGCTAAATCCCTCTTCGCTGCAATCAGAGTAGATTTAATGATTAGAACATTAAATGCAAATATAACTGTGGAGAAGCAACTCAGAATGCCACCACATCCTTCAGGTAACTGGTCAGACCCACATTGTACATACAGGTAATAGCTTTAGAATTTGTTCCACTGACCTAGTTGAGTCTGCTGTTAATAAACTCATCAGCACAGGTGAAGACGTGACAGGGAAATAGAGCAGGTAGAGAAAATTGAAAAGTGGAAGTTTTATGTCCTAAGACCTCCCAATGGGTTTTTTTGTTATTCAGAGGTTGTTCTTTCATAAGCTCATGAGACATAATTGAGATCTCATTTACGATTTATTAAAGTTTCAACTTTATCTCAAATGTTTCTACCAAAATTTCGTAAGAGAAATATTCATAATCAATTGTGGACATACATTAGTAAAGAGCTATAGCCTAAATTGAATGTTCACATTTGACTTGTAATCACAGACTGTTATCTTGGCAAATCTGAGCATAGTTTGAGTGATTACTGAGATCTCTTCAGAAACTGAAACTCTTTTAGAAAGAGTCATAGGCTAAGGTCAGAAAGAGAGAGAGAGAGAGAGAGAGAGAGAGAGAGAGAGAGAGAGAGAGAGAGAGAGAGAGAGAGAGAGAGAGATAATCATTTAATTACATTATTTAAATAGGGGATTTTTCTTCCAAATGGGCATAGCCCTCAAAACTGCATAATCATTCTAATTAAATTATTAATCTATACATCAAGGGAGAGAGAGAGAAAAAAAACTAGATTAAACGCAGTGGCTTAATAAAGTCTTCTTCGGGGGTCCAGAGTTTGTGTCAGTGATAACATCTGACCCTTCCCCCATTCATCTTCACAATTACATACATGCAAAAGCAAACAATCACACATTTGTGACGCACACCTCTCCATTATCATCTGTTCGTTAGCATGTGAATGTTCAGCAGGAAGGCAGAACGACTTCTAAACTACTTGCTACTGATCTGCCGTTGTCTACTGTATGTGTGAGATTGACGGCAGAGGGGCAGAGGTGGGCACTCCCAGGCTCTTGAGAGCTTTGCGGGGGGTGTAGGGTGAAGGGTTAGCCAGCAGACCTCTGCAGCCCATCCACTCAAACTGCTCAGCCTGATTTAGTACCGTCCGGCCCCCACAGATGGCACAGAGAGACACACACAGAGAGACAAGCCCGTGGAAGTGCAACACTTGTGTGACAAATGGAACCCAGACCAGCATCATGCCACAGACACGCTCTTAATCGGGCAGTGTGTGTGTGTGTGTGTGTGAGGGTCTGGAGCCTCTGAGTCCGACTGCTTGACACCCAGACTGCATAACTCGCTCTGTCATAATGTCATGCTGAATTTCTGTGCAATACTGTTTAGTATAATTCATTTGGACAGTTTCATATTTTCAAGGGAAATGTCCATCAGGACAAAAATTAAATACTCCAGATAAATTTGATTTTGAATAAATATTGGTATGGTTCTTTGGCAGAAAGGGCATTTTTTTTAAATTTAATGTCTAATCATGAAAGCAACAGTGGCCTATGGTGTATTCTACACTCAATTCTATCATGGGAAATGATTTTTAGTCACAACCTGTTGGTGAAATCGCGTGCGTAGAGGGTGTGTTATTTGCGTTGAAGATTATGATTCAGCGATTTAATGTGCATCGTTCTGAGAGAGTGAAAGACTTAACCAGGCTCGGACAAGCCCGACCCCTCCTGCTTCTGAGACCAACTGCTCTGGCATGTAAACCTTCAAAACACTTCACACAGCTGAACATAATAAACGGTCCATAATTACACTCCTCCGCTTCCTTTATTTCGTTCTTTGGATAGTCACTTCCTAGAGAGTATTTAGTGAGCAGATGTGATAAAGTATAACTTCATAATTTATTTAAACAGTTTTTGTCTGTGCTATATTTTTGTCTATTTCCTACATATAGATAGATGGATGGATGCATGGACGGACGGACAGAGACAGGCAGATAGATAGATAGATAGATAGATAGATAGATAGATAGATAGATAGATAGATAGACAGTTGAATGATAGATAGATAGATAGATAGATAGATAGATAGATAGATAGATAGATAGATAGATAGATAGATAGATAGATAGATAGATGGACATGGTTGAATAGATAGATAGATAGATAGATAGATAGATAGATAGATAGATAGATAGATAGATAGATAGACAGATAGACAGATAGATAGATAGACATGGTTGAATGGATACATAGATAGATAGATAGATAGATAGATAGATAGATAGATAGATAGATAGATAGATAGATAGACAGACATGGTTAGATAGATAGATAGATAGATAGATAGATAGATATACATGGTTGAATAGATAGATAGATAGATAGATAGATAGATAGATAGATAGATAGATAGATAGATAGACATGGTTGAATGGATAGATAGATAGATAGATAGATAGATAGATAGATAGATAGATAGATATGGTTGAATGGATAGATAGATAGATAGATAGATAGATAGATAGATAGATAGATAGATAGATAGATAGATAGATAGATAGATAGACATGGTTGAATGGATAGATAGATAGATAGATAGATAGATAGATAGATAGAAAAAAAAGTCAATTAAAAAGTCCTGTTTGTTTCTTTAGATTCTACTCTATCTTCTTACACAGTTCTCCTCTGAACTTGTGTTTACATCCCAACAGGAAGTTGCAGACAGGATGTGTATACGGTTTAAGACTATGGCACAAGAACTCGAGATTTTTGTTGACACTTTACTTTAATTATGAATGTACTGAGCTATCAACGTGGCTCAGATAGACATAATCATATTCATAGTCGCTGCCGTAGGTAATTTGCAGAGGGATATGTCAGCGTCCGTGCGAACCAACAGATTGAAGACAGGAAATGACATTCAAGCACATTATTTATTGAATCATTGCCATGAAATTTATATGCGAAATAATTTTCATTTTTTAGAGATTCTAGGATCTCATTCTCCCGGAAAATGTCATATATTCTCTCTCATTCTGTCTGTCTTTTGGACTCACCTTAGCTGCTCTTATCTGGTCCTGATAATAGCTGTCAGTGCTGGGGATATTCTGCTCAGTGCTCAGAACCTGTTGTTTGCTGAGGGATGTGTGTCTGTTGTTTCTTCAGATCAGAGACTGAAAATAATTAGACATTAAGCTATTAATCCATATCAGTACACTGTTCCTGACTGACATTCTTAATGTCGCTCTTATTCACATCATTATCAGATCTTCTTCTCATTGCAAATCATAAAGGATTTTTTTCTTTTTAGCCTGATGTTGCAGGTTCAAGAGTTTATGTTTAAGCTCTACATGATAAGACTGCCTGAATGTGTCTGACTTTATAATGTTTGAAATTCTGGAACTTAATCTGTGTTTCCTAAAGCCAGTCTGTTTTGATAAAATAAATGATGCTGTTATTCATCTCTGCATAGACTCACACAGACGTAAAGAGATGGTTCACCTAAAAATTTATATTATCTCATCATTTACTGACCCTCGTGTCATTCCAAATGTGTATGAATTTCATTCTTCTGTTGAATGACATGAAGATGAGTAAACAATGACAGATTTTTCATTTTTAGGTCAACTATCTCTTCAAAGGGATACGACTTCATACATTGGCTATAATAACAGCCAGGCCAGTTCAAAATTCATTGCAAAAACAGCTCAGAAAATTACAGTGATATTGAGACTTTTTGTGAGTGAGGCTGATGTGTACCTATAAGTCACTGTATACCCCATCTATATGTTGCATCATCATATCACACACATATGTTCTATGTGTGAGAGGAAGTAGTTAGCAGATGATGGGGGAATGTTTTGTGTATTTCGTGTATTATGACGTCAAGGGTGTGTCTGTGTTACTTTACTGTAGGTAAGAGGGCATATTTGATTTGCCCTACTTGTAGCAAGCAGTAACCAGCCTCGATTACCTTTAGTCTCATTAACACATACGCAAACACACACAGGTGCTGTTCTGCTCTGCACACCAGATCCACTCCAATCGGCAACAAGCCACAACAAGCTTCCTCAGTACCCGTAGATGCATCTAATATCTGCTTTTAAGGTGTGAGAGTGTGTGACAGTGTTTTGCTTATGCTTCTCGTGCATGTGTTGTGCAAGTGTGTGCGAGTGTATCATGGTTGAAATAGACCAAAATGTGAGCTGGGCTGAATTTGACCCTCAGTTATACAGTGTGAGACCCACAAACACAGAATGACAGAAAAACTCATTTGTTAGAAAGTTTAAAGAAAAAGTATAGACTATAATACTACTACTACTGCTATATAAATATATTAACTTAGTAAATAAATTATGAATAAATATATGTAATATATATTGCTTTTATAAAAGTATCTTCTAAATGCATAAATGTAAATATATGATAGATTATGACTATGTATTTTCTTGCCCCTTGAAGCATATTTTGTATTTTGGGATTTCAAGATTTAATATAAATACATTTTCATTTAGAAAAATATATTTGCTTAAGTGTGCTTAGAATATACTTTCTTGCAGTTATGTAATTAATATTTGTAAAATAAGTAATTTAGCCAATTTAGTTTAAATGAAAGATTACAGAAATGAGTTCACTTATTCAATTCATGTATAATATTCTAGTACTTAGAATGTCCTCCATAATTTCATGTATACTGCACTGACCCTTTATGGCACAAAATAATCAAGTTCATAGCTAATTTCCATATCTTTCCTGTTTAACTTCTGGATTACGACCTCTTTGAATGCCCTAAACTCTAATGGGGAGTATTGCTCAACTCATCTCTACAGAATCCCCCACAGATGCTCAAGACTGTTAAGATTGGGTGAAATACCAACCCGATCTCACGGCAATTCGTAAATTTTTCACAAGGTGGCTTATTCGTACAAATTTGTACGACCACACTCGTACAAATTCAAACGATTGTTGCCAAATCGTACGTATTTTACGAGTTGCACAATTCATATGAATTTGTACGAATGACCTACATCTAACCCCGCCCCTAAACCTAACTGTCACTGGGGTTTAGACAAATCGTATAAAATCGTACGAGTGAGGTCATACAAATTCATACGAATAAGCCACCTTGTAAAATACGTACGAATTGGCCGTGAGATAACGTTGGAAATACTTATCCACTGAAGGATTTGTTACCTTGGGAGAATGTATATAGTCACTGTAATGCAGGAAATGAGGAGAGGGTATCATCTTGTTTTTGAGTTTCACACAGTGGTGTGTGAATTCATGAGAGCATTGATAAAGCACAGCTCCCTCACACCTTCAGCACACATACAACCCTATAAGAGCTTTACCACCACCTAACTTCACTGTGGGAATCAACAAACTTCACATTGTACTGCCCTTCTAGCAACACCATATCATTTTGGATGCTGTTAGTTCTGAAATGATTGACTTGGTCTTATGAGACCAGAGTATGGATTCCCAGAGGTCTATATTTTGTAAATACTGGCCTTGGAAAAGTTTAAGTGAGTTTATTGTGCTCTGGCTACAGTAGGTAGTTCCAGTGTGGACAATACTTCTGCCAGTTGCATCATGCCCTGTGAGATAAACAGTCCAGCTTGGTATTTCTCCTGTTTTTCTAGCAAATAAATAAATAAATAATAATAATAATAAAAAAAAACACTAAATGCAAGCTTAAAGTGGAAGCTTTATTATTTCAGGGGCTTGTGACAAGTGCATTATTTATTTAATTTCTGTGTTACTTTTTGTGTATTTTTCACTTAAAATGATTATTTGGTATTCCTCTTGTACCATTGTCCCC